>NC_044554.1:24842556-25006637 GCF_007565055.1 Rhinopithecus roxellana | reverse complement strand
TAATTGAGCAATTTAGAAAACACTTTAAGCTGAAATTTTAATGTGTTCCTTTTCAGAAACAGAACTTTTAAGAAAATGTAAATCTCATTGTATTAGATTAAGAAAATTGTTTTAGTACTTGGAAAGATCTGGTTAATTTAGTTAAAATGTTTTAAAATTAAAAAGAATGTGTACATTTATAAATGCCATTTAAATGTCTGAGAAAATATCTGTGTAAATGAGACAAAACATTATTCATTTAAAAAAATTATTAAAATCCACACATTGACCAATAACAATATTTAGATTGGCAAGCTGAATTTAATAATTAGGGCAAAACTATAGTTTTTAATGTATAACTTCATTTAATTGAATAACAGCTTTCAGTTTCTCCAATAAAATTCTGAATAGTCTTTCTTACATGTAAAAATCTAGCTTTTTAAAATTTATTTATTTATTTTTGAGATGGAGTCTTGCTTTGTTGCCCAGGCGACACGATCTTAGCTCACTGCACCTCCGCCTCTTGAGTTCATGCAATTCTCCTGCCTCTGCCTCCCAAGAATCTGGGATTACAGGCGTGTGCCACCAGGACCAGCTAATTTTTGTATTTTCTGTAGAGATGGGGTTTCACTATGTTGGCCATGGCTGGTCTCAAACTCCTGACTTCAAATGATCCGCCTGCCTTGGCCTCCCAGAGTGTTGGGATTACAGGCATGAGCCACCATGCCTGGCCTCAAAATTCAACTTTTGGATGTCTCTTTTTTTTTTTTTTTTGAGACGGAGTCTCGCTCTGTCGCCCAAGCTGGAGTGCAGTGGCCAGATCTCCGCTCACTGCAAGCTCTGCCTCCTGGGTTCACTCCATTCTCCTGCCTCAGCCTCCCGAGTAGCTGGGACTACAGGCGCCCGCCACCTCGCCCGGCTAGTTTTTTTTTTTTTTTTTTTTTTTGTATTTTTTAGTAGAGACAGGGTTTCACCGTGTTAGCCAGGATGGTCTCGATCTCCTGACCTTGTGATCCACCCACCTCGGCCTCCCAAAGTGCTGGGATTACAGGCTTGAGCCACCCCGCCCGGCCTGGATGTCTCTTTTTTTTCCTCACCCTAAACCTCTCATCAACATAACCAACAAGTCAACTAGCACAGAGATATTGATTATAAATCTCAAATTTTTAACACAGGATTTGACCTTAGTAGGCTTGGAGAAATTTACAGTTTCAGCACAGATCAAGTCAGCTGTATGGACAGTGCCACGTGCTTAGGACTGCAATCTCCCCGAGATCGTCTTCCAAAGCTACTCTTTTTCAGGAGCTTACAATGTGAAACAGACAAAAAGCAGAGTTGCTTTGTTCATAAAGGCTGAAATAGGGCTGGGGTTGAATTTGGTCCTGACCAATGCATTTTCACCTCCCGTTTACAGCACATTTTGAAAACCACTGGTTGGTCTAGCAGAAAGTAGTCCAATTTAAAAGCTCAAGGTATCATTAGCAACTTTACTGTTGGTGAGCTACTGATTAACTGGAAGTATTTTTTTTTTTTTAACTAAGAGACTCCACAGGGTCAGTTCTATAGGTTAGAGCATATGTAACATTATTTCTTTTAGAAATTTCCTTTAAAACTGTACCTTAGAATTATAATACGTTCTAAAGAAAATATGATTAGACTTTCAATGGGTTTTCTTTCTGTAAACATTTCTTTTGTGTCACATGAACTTTTTGGCAAAATAATGTTATGTTAAATAAGCTGGCTTGAGACATAATTAAAGACCAACAGTTTTCCATCCAGAAAACATATGAAACACGTCTAAGTTGTTCTAGCTTCTAGATTTCGTTGTAGATTGTCCAGATAAACAGATTCTAGCTTTGAGATCATTTGGTTTAAAAATGGAAAGGTAAATTAAATCCCAAATCTACATGATAGCATATTTGGGGTTATTTATCAGCAATTAATGTGACAAAATATCTTTGACTGTGTGGCCCTCAACTGAGTAAACTGTAACAATTTATTAGTATTTACCATTGTCATTTGTCAGAATAACCTATCTACTCTCACTCCTAATGTACTACATATCGATGAAGACTCAGTGGTGTAATCTTCCTGATAAAACAAAAATAATAAAAATAAAACCAAAAAAAGTAAGTTAGTACTAGTATAATGAGGCTTCATTATTTTAATTTTATATTTTATTGAATAAGTGATTTCAAGTTTTTGTTTAGGCTTTATTATGTAAAGGGAATAATGCTTTCATTACAGCTTATCTATTGCTTTAAAACTTCAAAGATGAAAAACATTAGAGGCCTGTTGCAGCTGAGCTCTTCAGGAAGCAGGATCTGAGATGGGGATTATAGACTCTGGTTTTAGATATATCTGTAGTTTAAAAATGAGACCACGTGGAATTTACGGCAAGCCCCAGGAGAATAATGATAATATGGAGTCCCTGGTTTCTGGAGCAAAACCATGATGTCTTTAGCATAAAAATTATATACCACTTAAAAAAATAGGAGCTGGCATGTTCCTGGGCTCTAGAAGAGAATGAACATGTGACCATTAGGCATGAATTGATTACGCAGTCAGAGCTAACTATCATGAGCTGGGCTCTGTTAGGCTTCCCCAAAAATAAGGTTCAGTGGGCCCAGCAATACATTGTAAGGGAGAAGTTGTACAGCTGGGATCAGGCCAGAGCAGGGTCAAAGAGCAGACTCCTGTCATCACCACCATTTTACTGGTGTTTCATATTTATACCTATTGTTTATACCTATGGCTGTACAGAGTCCTGTATGGCCAGCTAGTAAAGGAGGAAAAGGCTAGTCCTTAATATATGCACAGGTAAACTGAAGATGCTCTACTGCTTAACTCAGGGATGACCTTGAAAGACAGTAGTGAAGAGTATTCTTCCCAGTGGGCAGAAATCTGGGCGTGATGCAGCTGGTTGTCTACTTTGTATGAAAAATGAAGTGGCCTGGATGGGATGTCCACAGGCTATAGTTACTGTCTTGGCTGGTTGTTCAGGGACCTGGAAGGAGAAAGACTGGAAGTTTAAGATCAAGGATGTCTGGAAAAGAGTTAGGTGGAAAACTGTGTGGGAGTGGAAATGAAGTGTAAAATATTTCCAGAAAATCACAGAGTTGTGTGTATTTCATATCTCCATTTCAGATCACCTCCCACATTCTCCTAAACTGACATCACCCAGGCTTTCAAACTCACTATACCACGGTCACCAACGGTGTTCATCCTGTCAAATCCAAAGTCTGTTCTTAGCCTTTACTTACTTGCTCTCAACAGCATTGGTGGTTAAAGGTTGTCTTTCTACTTCTGAAACAAGTTTTTCCATGCATCTTCTAGGATATTACATTCCCCTGGTTTTCCTTGCATTATGTTGAATGCTTGTTTTTAGTCACTTTTCCAGACTTCTTATATTCCTTTTGTCCTTTAAATGCTGGAACATCCCAGTGCTAAATCCTTGGCCCTCTTCTCTCTATGTATATTCACTCATTAGCCAATATTACCTAAACCTATGGCTTTCAATGACACCCACAGCCCTGACTGTTCCCTGAGCCCCAGACTGGTATGTTCAACCATCTATATGCCACCACCACTTGGATGAATAATAGGTATGCCTAATGTCAAATGTCCGAACCAGAACGGTGGATTTCCCTCCAAAACCTGCTTCTCCATGGAGTTATCCTTATTTTCCTTCATGATACATCCCATCTGCTGCATCAGCATCAGATCCTAATATTGATGCTTAAAGCACAGTATAAACTTGACTCCTTCTCACAACCTTAAGCAACCTTCCTAAGCTAAGCCTCCTGAAGTACCCTGAGAGCTAACTTACTGACATCCAGGGTTATATTCCTGTTATGCTGCAAGGTCAGTAGCCAGTACACAACAGAGGTGTCTTAGTGACCTTTTTTTTTTCTTTTTAAAGACATGAAGTCATATCATAGGTCAAAGCCTACCAGTGGTTTCCAATTACATTCAGAATAAAGTCCAAACTCCTTGCCGTATATAAAAAGGCCCTCCCAGATTTACCCTGGCCTGCGTCTCGGATCCCTTCTCCTATTCTCCCAGCCCATTCCTCTCTTCATTTATTCTTTGGCCGACCAGCATTCTCACCGTTGCCCAAATGTGTGTTTGTTCCTCCTCTAGGGACACTGTTCTTGCCATCTTGCAAAAACCCTTCTTGTCCAGATTTTTCTGTGGTTTTCTCCCTTACATCATTCACGTATCTAATCAAATTTCACTATAATAAAAATTTTAGTCGGGCGCAGTGGCTCATGCCTCTAATCCCAGCACTTTGGGAGGCTGAGGCGGTCGGATTACCTGAGGTCAGGAGTTGGAGACCAGCCTGACCAACATGGAGAAACCCCGTCTCTACTAAAAATAGAAAATTAGCTGGGCATGGTGGCACTTGCTTGTAATCACAGCTACTGGGGAGGCTGCGGCAGGAGAATCGCTTGAACCCGGGAGGCGGGGGTTACGGAGAGCCGAGATCGTGCCATTGCACTGCAGCCTGGGCAACAAGAACGAAACTCCATCTAAAGATTAAAACAACAACAACAACAACAACAACAACAACAACAACAACAACAACAACATAGCTTGAGAAGATTATTTGCAGATTATTTAAAACACATATCCCTGGCCCGGCTCACTGGCTCATACCTATATTCCCAGCACTTTGGGAGGCCGAGGTGGGCAGATCACGAGGTCAGGAGATCGAGACCATCCTGGCTAGCACGGTGAAACCCCGTCTCTACTAAAAATACAAAAAATTAGCCGGGCGAGGTGGCGGCGCCTGTAATCCCAGCTACTCGGGAGGCTGAGGCAGGAGAATGGCGTGAACCCGGGAGGCGGAGCTTTAGTGAGCCGAGATCGTGCCACTGCACTCCAGCCTGGGCGACAGAGTGAGACTCCGTCTAAAACAACAACAACAACAACAACAACAACAACAACAACACAACAACAGCAAACCACATACCCTTTAACCTTCCCCTTAGCCTCTACTGTTTTTCTTCAAAACACTAACTGCTGTCAGCTGTGCTATAACCTTTTCATGTGTTTATTTTCTCCCTTTCCTTGTAAAACACAAACTCCTGAAGCAGACACTTGTTGGTTCACTGCTTATCTTCAGCATCTAGAACTATGCCTGAAATTCTAAGAAACTTGGATAATATTTGCTGAATGAAAAATAAATTTTGTAATGTATTATCTTACCAACTTTGGAAGATATACAATGCTTAAGCTATTTTGCAAATGAAGAACATGAGTCAGGAAGGTTAAGTAATGTGGTAAAAAATCACTTTGTTTTATTCAGTGTTCTATATGATAACTTAAACAGGAAATTCTTTTAAACTTTAGCACCAGGGAGAAAATGCTTGCTTGGGGAATATAATGAAAGTGTTTGTTGTTGTTGTTGTTTAGCATTATGTTTTCTTTTTGACCTTGGCTTCTAGGAAATTACAGTTAGATTTCCACTTAAACTACTGCATTATTTTAATTTTTAATTTTCATGGATACATAGTAGGTGTATATATTTTTGGAGTACATGAGATATTTTGATAGTGTGTTTTTGTTGTGCTGTTGATTCTTATGGTTTGTATATTTTGTTTCACTTTTTCATATTTACACGTTTAAAAAGTCTTATCCAGCCAGAATTGGTGGTGCATGCCTGTATTCCTAGCTATTTGGGAGGCTGAGGTGGGAGGATCGATTTGACCTGGGAGTTCAAGGCTGCAGTGAGCCATGATTGTGCCACTGCACTCCAGCTTGGGTAACAAAGTGAAGCCCTGTCTCAAAAGAAAGAAAAAAAAAAGTGGAAAAAAAAAAAAAAGCCTTATTCTATTCTGCTTGTGCTAAAAATAGTATTTTAAGCTTTAAAATTCAAGTGAATAAATTTGGCAAATTTGGTCAACTTAAGGTCAGAATAAAGAAAGAATAGACTATACGGTAGGTATTTTTTGTACTTGCAGGTAAAAGGGTTAGCAAAGTAAAGTGAGAGCAAAATGATTTTTAGCAGTCTTTGAGATGCTTTACAGATTTATCAGGGAAGGAAGAGCTCAGAAAAAAGAAACACCAAATAATGAATGAGGGTATACGTACTATTAATAATTCTGCTAAAAAGGCTGATATATTGAGCTCATTTAGAAAAATCTCTTTTTAACAAGAAAAATGAAGAAAGTTAACGTGGGCAATTAGCTACTGACATGAGCACTGCATATGCAGGTAATGATCAAAAACGTGTGGGTGGTATGACCAACCAAACCTCTCAAAGGAACATGCACTGCCTGGCATGAGACACTGTCTGGGAATTAGTTAAAAGTTCTAGGGAATGTAGGTCAATTATTCATTTGTTTTAAATACTTTTATATTTATTTTCATGTAGTTGTTTGATTTTACAACACACTAACATGTTTTAAGTTTATTACGAAATTGTTTAATTGAATATAAATAATACTTAAAATTTTCAGTCTTTTTAAAAAGAGTAGCCCATGGCAGGGCACTGGTGGCTCACACCTGTAATCCCAGCACTTTGGGAGGTGGAGGCCGGTGGATCACCTGAGGCTGGGAGACGAGACCAGCCTGAGAAACATGGAGAAACCCCGTCTCTGCTAAAAGTACAATGTGGTGGCGCATGCCTGTAATCCCAGCTACTAGGGGGGCTGAGGCAGGAGCATCACTTGAACCCAGGAGATGAACGTTGTGGTGAGCTGAGATAGCGCCACTGCACTCCAGTCTGGGCAACAAGAGTGAAAGTCCATCACAAAAAAAAAAAAAAAAAAAAAAGAGTAGCCCATTTATAATTAGTAACAGAAATATCCTTTTAGAATTTTCTTTGCTGTGAAAATAATTTTTTCTATTTAAAACATACTATCTCTGACCTTCTTAGAAACAAAATGGATTTATAAGCATATTTACTTAATATAGTACATGATGTGATACTATGTTGTTACAACACATCATTTCATGTCATGCCATATATCTTATCATAGCATAATGTATTTTTAATATATTTGTTATTTATTTATTTATATCTGTATAGAAGAATATAAGCTCTATGAAGTCAAGGGCTGTGTCTCTTTAGGGTTATATCCTGGAATACAACAGATCTTCAGTAAGTATTTACTGATGAATGAATGAGTAGCTTACATTTTACAGTTTAATGAGAGACTTGCTTACAATAATTACATTACTGAAAGTTTCACAGTTCTCCATAGGTCTCTCACATTCTACATGCCCTGCAAGCTGAAGCACCAATCATCTTATGAAGGATGTTTGTTTGTAGAGCGGTGTTGAAAAATTGGGAGAATGTTTCCCTCTGGAGAAAATGGCAGGTTTGTTTACTGTACAATATAATACAGAATGTGTTTCCCTCCAGGGAAAATACCAGCAAAGTTTGTTTACTGCCATTTTAGATGAAAGCTCCCTGAACTTCGGATCCCTTTCCTGTTACACAATCTACTGCATGTGCAGGCTTCATCCGGATGCATTTCACTGTCCTGTGGGAACTTGGGCTTCAAAAACCAGAATAAAAACTGATGATACTCTAGATACTGCTATTACTGTAATAAACAGCCCTTTATCTCTGACTCAGGTGTGTCGTTCTTCTGCCAGCACCTGTGAAACTGTGATGGATTAACTTGTTCCTTGCATGTAGAGTGAAAACTCATATCCTGCATAGTTTTTGAAATTGTTTTCAGTTAAAAATTTTAACATGAACTTATATTGATATACAAAACGATACCTAGTAAGAAACCTCCTACTGTAAAAAGTATAATTCTGAAAATAAAATCAAACCCTTAGCCCCAGGTGGGAAGAGGAATGTATAGGTTCTCCTGACATGTGGGATGAATAAAATAGGAAAAGAAGAATGGTAATTAGAAAGATCCACTTGATAAAAGAAAAAAGGAAAAAATAAACACCCACTTGAAAATGATATGAATATTTTTAAAGCAAGAAGAATTTGCATTTCTATTTTATAATATGTTACTTTGAAGAAGATATAGTGTCTACGGAACTTTTCACGTATCTATCCTTATTGTTTTCTATTTATTTAACAAATATTAAACATACAACAGCATCCTATACACTATACTTGGTACTAAGTTTTCAGCATTGAACACAATAGGTCAAGTTACTTACCAATCCCTTGCAGCAGAAGATCAGGTTCCTACAGTACCATAAGTTACTACTACCGTAGAGGATCAAGTTTTCCCTTGTAGGGGAAGATTTATAATAAATACGTTCGTTTAAAAAAAAATTAAAAAATGAAGGCAGTCAAAAATGTCTGAGATAGAGTATAAAAGAATAATAGATTTACTAATTTATCTAAAGTGGCCAGAGTCTTTCTTGACCTTAAAGAGAAAATAAAATTTTAAATGAGACCAACAGGATAAAATGAACCAGCCATGCAGAAGTCCAGAAGATCATGTGAAAAGCCCTGGGATGGGAAAGACCTTGATCTGTTTGAAACTGAAAGAAGGGTCAAGAAGTAGGGTAGTTTTAAATAATATGGAGGCAATAATTGAAGATTCAAAAATTCAGTTTTGCATAGTTAATTTAGAGATTTTAATTAATTAATTTATTTTTTTTAAAGCCGGAGTCCGGCTGTGTTGCCCAGGCTGGAGTGCAGTGGTGCGATCTCAGCTCACTGCAAGCTCCGCCTCCTGGGTTCACGCCATTCTCCTGCGTCAGCCTCCCGAGTAGCTGGGACTACGAGTAGCTGGGACTACAGGCGCCCACCACCACGCCTGGCTAATTTTTTGTATTTTCCGTAGAGATGGGGTTTCGTCGCTTTAGCCAGGATGGTCTTGATCGTCTGACCTCGTGATCCGCCCGCCTCGGCCTCCCAAAGCGCTGGGATTACAGGCGTGAGTCACTGCGCCCGGCTTAATTTGGAGATATTAAAGAGACACAGAATTGGAGATATTTGGTAGAAAATTAGATAGGCTAAACTATAGCACCAATAATACATGGATGGAGCTGGACATATGGAATTGTGATAAGCAAATGATATTATCTGGAGAAGGAGACAAAATTGTGGTCTGAGATGGAGGGCTGTGAGTCTTCCAACATTTAATTATAAATAAAGGAAAGAAAGAGAGCAATAAAAAATTAAAAGGATGTGTTCTGGAGGTGAGAGGAAATTTAAAAGTATAGCATCATAGAACTCAAGAGAGGATGGTGCTTCACACAGGGGTGTGATCCTCAGTGTCAAATACTGAGGAAGACAGAAAGGTACTTGTGGAATTATGCTACACTGGCTTGCTAGGCATCTAGTGCATCCTGTTCAGTGAAGACTGTAATAATAAAGGTGACATTTTCCATAATCCCATGCAGATTGGTTTCTGGATGTGACTGATTTTTCTAATTATGTGCTCTCAAACTGACATGGATTTTAAACTAAGTGGGGGAAAGACTGAAGCAGAAAGACAGCCTTTTATTTTTCTTGTGTAAATGCAACAGATGTTATACAGTTCTGGAGTCTAAAATTCCAGTAGGGACTTCCTGATTGATTCATTGATTGCATCATCTTCCCAGTGAAAACAGACTGGGGAAAGCTTTCTGTCTCATGGATTGCAATCAGTGCAGTAAGGTCTTGAAGCTAATAGCTGGTGGAGTACATTCCTGATCCTTCAACTTCCAGATTGTGCCACAGGTAAACATTTCTTGGTTTGGTCCATGCTGTGGTGTTTTTCAAGCAACAGTCCCTAGAGATCTCGCCTAGAGGCTTCTCTTCTAATACTTTCATCAAATTTTTAAAGTCCTAATTTCTCATAAATCCCTGTGAGTTTTAAAAAAAATAGCTGTGCTTTTTTCTGAGTTTTGCAACTTGACTGTAGCTGATTTGTTATGTCAGAGACAAGACACTTAAGAAATGAGAATCCATAGAATCTGGAATGGGTCATCTGACCTGACCTGATTTGAAGGCAGGAGGATCTGGTTAAAAGGTGGTATGGTTTGGCTCCCTGTCCCCCCACACCCCCACCAAAAATCTCACCTTGAATTGTAATAATCCCCACCTGTCAAGGCAGGACCAGGTGGAGATAATTGAATCATGGGAACAGTTTCCCACATGCTGTTCTCAGGATAGTGAGTGAGTTCTCACGAGGGGCTTTCCCCTTTGCTTGGCACTCATTCTCTCTCCTGCCTCCCTGTGAAGAGGTGCCTTCCATTATGATTCTCTGTTTCCTGAGGGCTCCCTAGCCATGCTCTTTTCTTTATAAATTACCCGGTCTTAGGTCTTTCTTCATAGCAGCATGAGAACAGACTAATACACAAGGAGAGGAAAAAATACCACTAGTCTGGCAGCCAGTAGAAAAGCATTTCCTTAAAAGGACTGTTCCTTTTAAGTTTATTCCTGGCTGGAATAAAGTGTCTGTTAAAGGCCAGGCTTTGGCAGATCATATGGCATCTGGTGCATCACAGAATGATGAGCATGAAGAATACAAAAGTTTTGGATAGCCTGACTGTGTTTAGCTGTACTTGAGAGCTAAAGGAAGAATATGACAGGCTCAGGTCTCTACATTCTCGACTCAAGGTAGCATCAGAGAAAAAAATCTTTCATCTCTTGTACCTCACATTTAGATGCAGAGTCTGACTCTGCAACCTATTATGTAGATTCAATACAGCTTATCGAAGGTGTTTTATTTAATTAAATCAAATAATTTATTAGATGCTCACATGTGTTTTTAAAGAAATTTTACAGAGAATTATTTTTCGGAATGACTAGGATTTGTTTTATTCATATTTTTACATCTTGATTTTTATTTAAAACAATTGCTAAAGCAAGAAAAACTTTCAGCCTTGATGGGTTTAAATACTCTGCATTAATGAAAATGTTCCAGGATTTTACATATGTATAGGCTATATGTGAATGTTGCTTACATACATACATTGTGTCATGATCAAGTCAGGATATTCGCGGTATCTGTCACCTTAAGTGTTTATTACTTTTATGTGTCTATATCATTTTAAGTCTCTCTTCTAGTTACTTTGAAATATACATAATATTTTTGGTAAATATCATCACCCTACTCTGCTATCAAACATTAGAATTTATTTATCCTATCTAATTGTTTGAAGATTCCGTGCAAAGGTTAGGGCTTCAGTTTGGAAAAACAAGTAGGGTTCAGAGAATTAGATTAATGTTATTTAGAAAGATTGCAATGACTCTGAGTATCCCAAATTCAAACTGCACTGAGCAGAAACAGCTTCTCCATTTCTTCTGAAGAAGCTGATTTACTTTGTTTAGAGATCCTATATGGATTTCTGAGTTTTTTGCTGGTTATCTTTATGTTCCACCACTATTACAGCCCACGACCTCCAAAGTTCTATTCAGCGCCAGGTCTCCATGTGCCCAAGAGGGCAATTACCAGGTAAAACCATGAAAAGAAGGCTTACGTGTCAAAATAATTGAAACCTGCACTAACATGTATGAGCAGAAAGCTGGGGAATATGTCTGAAAAGTCTTCAGTGGTAGACCATGGAGAGAAAAATATTTAGATAAGGCAAAATTTATCAATATGGGACATTTATCAAAGATTCTTGATTCGATATGATAGCTTGAGCACTTGTGAGTGGTTCCTTAGTTGGTTAACTAAAAGCAGAGTTCAACTGTTGTCTACACTGAATGAAGTGACCTGCTGAACACTTCTTGATATTATACACAAGACGGAAATCAAATACATAAAGAAGTAGGGATGTTTGAATAGATTTATCATGAGCAATCCACTCACCTACCCTCTCACTATGCTCACTCCTCTCATTTTAATGGCAATAATGAAATCTGCATGGCAGCATTTTACTGCCAGAGATAATGAAGCTAGGGTTACCATAATAGACACGATGTTAGAACAGGAGAGAGAATTGTTTCATCCATGGGGATCTTTGCTAGTGGCTAATGGATCATGGGTCTCTAAGATTGAAATAGATGAAAAGTACACTAAGGCACCACTTGGTCTCTTTAATGAATACAACTTTAGGTCTGGTGAAAAAAGAAGCTTGACCTATGTTCCACAAGAGAGTTGCATTTCTCATGCAATTACTAGAAAAGGGGATATCCTTGGGGGAAAATCGTGCAATGATATTTCATAAGATAAACGTGTGCTATAAATCTTCCTCCACTTGCAGCTATTTACTAGAGTGATTGAGCACTGGGAAAGAAAAACGCAGACCTTTCAGGATTATGGGACATTGGCTTTAAACTAGCAATAATCCCTGGAGACATAGAGTATCACTGATCAGAATAAGGGCTTGTGAAGTCTGATGAAAACAGGAATTTTGCCCTGAGTTTATCTCACAGTGGTCTCAGTGAGTAGGTACAATTAGAAATTGCTAAAAACTCCACACTGACTCCCTGAATCCTGAAGTCAAAACCATCATCATAGGAAAAAGAAGCGGCTCAAGCTTCTCAACCCTGCCAAACTAGTAAACCATAAACATACCATCTGTGGTAAATCAAAGCTATCAGTACTGCTCTCAAAGACTTGAGAGATACAGGGATGGTAATTTCTATCATTTATTTAATTTGGAATACAAAAGGAGTAAGAGTGCCAGAAATATGTGAATATATATAAAATATTTTTTCTTCATTTCTTTAAAAGGATATGGATTCTTTAAAGCAAAATACTAGCAATGTTTGATGGGGTTTATAACATTAGAGAAGTAAATGCATGATAATGATAGCACAAATGATGGGGGTATTGTAAATGTCTTACATTATATGTGAATCAATATAAAAGTAATTCAAGTTTGATTGCAATAAATTAAGAATGCGTGTTATTATCCCCAGAGACTAAAAACAATAAAACCAAGACTTAGTACTAAAATCTCAAAATAGGAGATAAATGAAATATTAAAATATACTCAATTAATACAAAAGAAAGCAGGAACAAAAAGGATGGGGAAAAGTAAACAAAAAGTAAGACAAAAGCAAAAATTGTCAGATAGAAAAGGGGAAATGGATAAATCCAAAATCATGGTTGGAGAACTTACTCTATTTTTAGTAATTTATTTAAAAATCAGAGAAAAGTCATTAAGAAGACAGAAAATTTGAATACATATACTGAGAAACTGGATCAAATGATATTTAGAGAGCACTACTTGAAAATAAATATTGTTTACAAGTATTGCAGAATAGTCACAAGTTATACTGTATGTTGTGCCATGAAACAATGTCAATGCATTTCAAAGAACTGACATTAGAAACAAAAGAAGTTAGAAAAAACAAGTGCTATTACTGAGCCTTTTTCACTCTTGTCACTCTATTGAAATCAGATGTCTCATTTCAACTGTTCTATTTCTCATCTGTATCTCTCACCTACAGAAAGCAACAACTATGCATTTCTCAGACACACACGTTCTCTGACAAGATTGGAATAAAGTTTGAAATCAACGGCAATAAGATGTCCCACATATTTGGAAATAAAGCTGCAAACATCTAAATATTGACTTAGTAAAAACAAAAATACAAAGGATACTAGAATTATTTTGATATGAATGTAAATCAAAAACACTACATATTAAAATTTTGTGATATGAAGCTAAAACAGTACTAAGAAGGAATATTGTAATTTTTGGATATATATTTCCAATATATTGGAAAGGATAAAACTTTGAAATCAATGATTCCAGCTCAAAAAGTCAAAAAGAACAAATCAGTAGGAGGAAGAAAATCAGAGAAACAGTCACTGAAATAGAAAAAAGAAAAAAAAAAGCCTCTTAATACTGTTACAGTGGCAATTAAGTTTCTAATATGCTTTCTGGGGGACACATTAAAACCATAGCAGCAGTTAAAGCATTTGATAAAATTCAACATCCTTCATAATAAAAACTCTAAGCGAACTAAATTGAAAGAGAACTTCTGCTGGTCCAAGTGCAGCAGTGTTTACAACTAATTAATCACAATCAGTCACAGATTTCTTTGTTCATTCTCCAGTCCCACTGCTTTGCTTTACTAGCTTAAAGAAAAAGAGACAGAGAACCTCATAATCTGATTTTTTAAGGTATCTAAAAACAAACAAACAAAAAGCTCACATTACATTACAGTTAACATTGTAGTTTAATGTGAGAAGTTAAATGCTTTCCCATCAAGTACAGGGAAAGGACGAATACAATTACTCTCGTATCACATCTAATCAACATGGTACTGATAACAGGAGTTTTAGCTATGCAAAAAGAAAAAAGTATAAAAGTTGGAAAGAAAAAACAAAACTGCCTTTCTTTGCAGAAAATGAATGTGTATGTAGAAAATCCAAAGGAATGTGCAAATACATTATTAGAGTTCATAAGTGAAATTAGAAATATAATAGGATAAAGTTCAATAAAAATCAATTATATGTCTAAACACTAGCAATAATGGAATTAAAACTAAATTTTAAAAAGTAATATAATTTATAATAGCGTCATAGGTGTCAGAAACCTAGGTACAAATCTAATTAAGGAAGCACAAACCTTTAACCTGAAAATTTTAAAACTTTATAGAGGGAAATTAAAGAATAACTACATAAACAGAGGGATATTCAATATTTATGTATTGGAAGACTCAAATTTGTTAGGATGTTAATTTTACCCTTGATAATATAAAGATTTAATAGAATTTCAACCAAAGCCACAGGAGGTTATTTTACTAAAGTTGATAAGATAATTTTTAAATGTATTTGGCAATCTAATGGTGCAAGAATATTTTCTGTGTAAAGATTGAACAGATTTGAAGGACTTACATCATAATTTTAAAATGTGTTAAAAAAAGTACGGCATAGTCAAAAAGATAAATAAATAAACTAAAGGAATGACAAAGAATCTAAGATGGACCTACACGTATTTAATAACTTGACTTAAGATGTCACTGAACTTCAACTGAGAAATAACTATATGATTATATTTAAATGGTATTTACATAACTAAATATCAGTATGGAATAAACGAACATTAACTTTTACCTCACATGATACAAAACACCTAATGTGAAAAAAAAGTAACAAAAAAACTTTCAGAACAAAATATGGAATGATATTTCTTGTCCTTGTTATAGACAAATATTCTTTAGATAGGATACACACACACTATTATAAAAGAAAAATAATGAATCATATTCTATTAAAATTAGAAACTTGTACTCTTGTTAAAATTTACCAAATGGAAAGACATTTAGAAAAGGTGTTTCATGTTACGTATATACAAAAAGAACTTATATACAGAATATATAAAGAACACTTACTTTAGGAGGCTGACACAGGTGGATCGCTTGAGGCCAGGAGTTCACAACAAACTGGGGCAACATACTGAGACCCTATCTCTAAAAAAAAAATAAAAATAAAAAAATTAGCCGATGTGGTGGTGTGTGCCTGTAGTCTTAGCGATTTGGTAGATCTAGGCAGGTGCATCAAGAGGATCACCTGAGTCCAGGAGTTTGAGGTCACAATGAGCTGTGATCCTGCCACTGTACTCCAGCAAGGGCAACAGAGTGAGACCATGTCTCAAAAAAACTAAACAAAACAGAAGCCGTATTGCTCAATTATAGAGGAGAACAAACACAATTTAGAGTGGCCAAAATATTTGAACAACTAAAAAGTATACACAAATAGCCAGTGAACATTTGAAAATATACTCAATACCATTATTCAAGAGGAAATGTAAACCAAACGACAATGAGATACTGCAACACTTCCACTCATACAATTACATTAAGAAGCCTTAGCAATGCAGGCTATTGGCAAAAACAAAGAACAATGGCACATCTCATACGTTGCAGATAGAGTATAAAATGGCACAATTGCCTTGGAAACCTGATAATATCCATCCATTCTATCATCTAGCAATATAAGAAAAAACTATAATTCTAGACATGTAAAATACTGTTGATATCTAAAAGACATATTAGATAGATAGTAGACAGATAGTATTGAACTAGTGAACACACAAAACATATGAATCTTATATTTATTTTATTGAATAAAGGAAGCCAGACACAAAAGAGTACATATTATGTGTGTCCATTTACATGTATCTCAAAAACATACAAAATTACTCCTTGGTAATAGAAGTCAAAATACTCCTTGCCTCTGAGTGGAGGAATTAACTAGGAAAACCAATGAGAGAAGTTTGAAAGTGTCAAGAAGGGTCTATATCTTGATTTGATTGGCAGTAAAAGGATAAACTCATATAAAAATTCATATTAAGTGTACACTTACTATTAGCACACTTGAAGTTATTTATTTTGTGTGTATTTCTTCTTGAGATTATATATACATTGGTCCTGTCCACATGACTACTCAAAACAATAAATACATTTTATATCAAATGTTTTTACTACGTTATTTTTTTTTTACTTTTCCTGACTACACAATTATTTACACAGGTTTTGTGAGACTCTATCCTTTCATGCAAAAAAAAAAAAAAAAAAAAAAGTTAAAAAAATGTACAACCTCCCATGGCAAAAATCTTATTTAATTAAGTATGACAGTATCTTTATGAAGAAATAAAAAGTATGTTTTGTATGTTAAAATTACACCTATAATGTCCTCCCAGAAAAATTTCTTGTTCTTGTTCTGTGATAAAAATCTATACTCACAGAGGGTCAAGAATGTCACTTTCTGACAGGCCAGAATATTGTTAAACATAGGAATCTCTGAGAAAGGATTAGTCATTAGTTTAACAGGCAAAATCTGGAAATCATAGTTTTGCTGATTCTTGGTTCATGATCTTAGTAGATAAGTTTAAACACACAGCAAAATTTCTCTGACACACAACAGCAAGTTACCATCCTAGAAGTTTTACAAATCCTCTGCAATGTTATTAACTCAAAAACCTTAGATTCTTGTGGCTCAATTTTTCAAAAATAAATGTTAAGGAAGTCTGGATGTGTTCATTAATATCACTTTTAACTCCCATAAATAAAACTGATCAAATAAAAAATCAAATTAAAGATACTACCTTTCTTCAAATGTCTATGATCAAATCCATGCCCTCAGGACAGAAATCTGCCCACATGAGGGATTTTGGGGAAAAAAAACTAACCCTTGGTCCTGCTGCATTGCACATAGACACACACAATATGTCCCACTGTACCATATTTTGCACTTTTAGATAAGCAAAAATAACAGGCTTGTCTCGTCTAGTTTCAGTCCCCAAAGAATAATTCTAGGTATATAAAAACTGTCGATATCCAAGATAAATATTTAGATAGATAGATAGATAGATAGATAGATAGATAGATAGATAGATAAAATTGAGGTACTAAAACACACAAAAACATGGATGAATTTTACATTCATTGTGTTGAGTAAAGGAAGTCAGACACGAAAGAATACATACTATGTGTGTCCATTTACGAATCTCAAGTACATACAAAATTATAAGAGAGACTGGGCATGGTGGCTCATGATTATAATCCTACCAACTTCAGGAGGTGGAGGCAGGAGGATCGCTTAAGATCAGGAGTTTGAAATCAGCCTGGGCAATACAGCAAGACCCTTTATCTACTAAAAATGTTTTTTAAAAGTTAACCAGGTATGGTGGCACACACACACAGCCGTAGTTCCTGCTAGCTGGGGGGTTGTGGTGGGAGGAGTTTGAGCCCAGAAGACTGAGGCTGCAGTGAGTCTCATGCAGTGAGCCTCATGAGTGCATGGTCACACCACTGCACTCTAGCCTCAACAACAGAGACCTTGTCCTAGAACAAAGACTATGAGAAACAGTTTTATTTCTAGTGACCAACTGGAACTTTGAGCATTTCCTGTTACTGCTACCATGATAAAAACAACATTATCATTGACTTTTGCAATGTTTATTGTCAAAGGATGTACAATATTCTTCATCATATTCTTCATGACATATCCAATCTCTTCATTGCACAAAAAGAAACATGTTTTATCCTTTTTATCATGTGTACAAAAAGATGATATTGGTACCGATTAAAATAAATGATATTGTTATTATTTTTGTACACATGATAAAATGGATAAAACCATGTTTCTTTTTGTGCAATGAAAGAATAATCTGAACTTACTAGTCTTGCTTCCCCCCTCCCCTTTCAATGCCTCTTGTGTTTTTATATTTGGGAAAGTGGACCTTCTCAAGTCTTTACAAACCAACTTTTTTTTTTTCTACCTGATATTGTCTCTGAATTTTTCTTTCACAAAAAAGAATTAGGCATATCATTATTAGTGTCTTAGCTGTCTTCAAAACACTAGAGACAGCATTGTGAAGGCGATTGCGATTCATGTACAACAGAGAACACAAGTTAATGTAGATATATTCACAAAATAGATATCTTCCAATGCCAGCAGTTAAACACGTTAGTTTTAGTCATACTTATTATTTCAATAAGCAGAAAGTCACTTTTTATAATCATTGTGATTATGTTTCAATCAAGCATTTTATGTTACATGATTACCATAACTTAGCTATCATAGTATATTCATTTAAATGGCAATGTAGTTTGGCTCCATTCTTTGTCAATGGAATCCATATTTGAATTGCCTATTATTGTGTCTGTGGTGTTTTGGACTACATGGATTTTAGAGACTAATGCCTGCTTAAGTAGGGTGCAACAGAAACCCACATGCAACCAAGTTAGTCATTTAGTAGTCAGACAGTAATTTTAAACTCCTGGGAAATAATCTACTCTGTAAGAAACAAAATCAGAACACACGGAGCTTTTAGGACTCCAAAAGATATAAAATCAAATCTTTAATCAAAGGAGGAAAAGTTTTAAGTATTTAACAATATTACTGGAAATTCTGAAACGTGTTGTAATCATCCTAATTGACATGGTCTGATAGAAATAGAAATGTGCCAATTAAAAATCATAATGCTAATTGGTCGCTCAGAAAAACACACAGTTATTCAATAATTTCACATTTATCACATTATTTTATTTGGGAGAAAATGCATTAAAATTTTTTCAACATTTCATAAACTAAACAGATGGGGAACAAAAAGAGAAGACATGCACCCAAAGAAACTAACTGAAACCCAGAGTAGCTGTCTGGGCAAACGAGAAAAAGATTTTCTAATTAGCTTTCTGATGCATCTACAGTCATCCCTTTTTACAGTTCAGGCAGCAGGATCTAGCCTACACTAGTGTCAGGGTTTATGTGTAATCTTCAAGTGTCATTGAATATAAATCTCAGTGAAAATCATGGTGATAGTCAAGAAATAAGCCCTTTCTTCAATTCTGAGCAACATACTGAAAAAACATCATAAGAGTTTGAAAAGGAGTTTTTTTCCCTCTGCTAGATGGAGAGTGTGTGTGTGTGTGTTTTTTTCTTTCCTCTTACCAAACTGACAATGATATAAAATTTTCTAACTTAAAAGATTTCTCTTTCATTTTTAGCCAGCTTACTTGATCTGGGGGTTAAGAATAGCTTCCCCTAATGGTGTCAATCTGGTGAAAGAGAAAGAGTTTCTCCGAGGAAGTAGCTAGTCAGTTGCTGTCTGGGCAAGTGTAATGTAAAGAGAGTGGGACCATCCAGAACCCTCCTCCTCTGTCTCCTGCTTCTTCCACCACGTCCAGCTGGTTTTTCCTCAAACTATGGCTTAAAACTGAGAAAAAGAAATAGACCTGGCAGAAGCATGTGACAAAAGCTCTATGGAAAAGTACCTTTACTACAACACTGACTCTGTAGCTCACAGCTAATTAGTCCCACAATAGAATGTGAGTTGGCTAGTTTGTATTTGAATGTCCTCAAGTGGCTTCTCTTGACGGGACTTGCCACCAAGGGTTTTAAGCTTTCACCCTATTTAATATTCATGTCTAAAGAAGCAAGGTGCCTTGGGATATTAAGAATTTTTTAAAAATTGGTCCTTTAGGTTTCGATTATAATGGAAAATTCAACAGCTAGAGCTGCTGGAGACAAAAGGTGAACAATTCACATTCTGGAAGTAAACTATCAACTACATGCTGAATAGGAAAAGGCATAATTATGGGATAGTGAAGTGACAGTTTTTGCAATTGAGTGGCTAAGTAAATGGTACCCACATAAAGTTAATATCCCAAATGCATTATTCCTGAGAGTAAGGTTCTTCACAATAGAAATACCATTTCAACAAAAGATTTAGTTTGGATGGATGAAAGAGATGAAATCAATTTAAAAAATTGATTTATGATTCTCTATTTAATAAAGCATCGACCCCTTATGTATATAACTTATTGCCTGTTAGTCATTAGGCCTTTGATATATACTGTGACTTGTACCATATTTAACCCATGGGAAGCAGGTTCAAAATTTGCTAGGAATTTAACTAGCTGTATGATTTTTGCCACTAGTACTCTATTGGCATGGTTGTGTGTATACAGCATGGAACTAAAGTGCAACTAAAGACAGAAAGGATTTGTCCAAAATTCTTAGCAAAGCAACTCTTCAGTATAAATTCATGTTGTGTCTTATGGCAGTTCTTTGCCCGGGTGAAATTTTGGAAAAAATCCCAAGTAATGCTGAGGGTCACATTTGATTAAGAACCACTATAACGAGAAGTTAGAATGCGAATGTGGATACTTCCTTACTCTTTTATTTTAGGAAGAAAAATTTGGAAAACATTTATGCTTCATTTCCCTGTTTAATTTTCTTGTCTTTTTTTTTTAATACTCTATGTTTTAATCCTTTAAATTTCTTCCTTTTGGTAACATATACTTAACCATACCCATCAACTTTTCTAAGATGTGCCTGATTATCATATTTAGGTAATATTATTACCAAATAGGTCAAATATTATTCCTTTCTAAGATCTTACTGATAAATGAAATGGGAGAGAGAAGAGTTAAAAAAAAAAAGGTGTAAGGCACACTAATAGGGCAAGGCGTTAATTGTTATTGCTGCTATTTTTCAAATATCGTGTTCTTTCTACTATCACACATTGCTAGGGTTCAGTGTTGTCTACAATTAAATAAGGTTCATTCTACCTCCTAAAATAAATGCCAACTCCCAGAAAAAGTCTACTTTGTCTTTATCTCAGGATGACTCAACCCTGGCTGTAAGGACAGCTATCTATAGACATCACAAAGGCCAAACATGCCTTTTTTCACCCTTAGTTTACTAGGAAATTAAAAAATTTTCCTCTGTGTTCAAATAGATGGTAATAATGGATAAATGACTCATATTTCTTTGGATTAGAAAGTGTGTTTCCAAGAATCCATTGTTAAAATAAAATTCCTCTGGGAAGTATAATACATAAATTCAATATGAGGTATTAAAACTTCCAGCTGGACTAATTTTCCTAGTAATCCTTCATCAGTTTGGCAAGTAGAAGACAGAAAAGTCAATGTATAGGAAAATCTGGACTTCAAACTTTGTTAGGCTAGTGGGTATGGAAAAGGTCTAAAACGTGTAATGGTTCCAAAACTTGCACTGGGATGGAGAAATAACGTAGGGAAATACAGAAACTCTTAAATAGTGTGTCAGCCCTGGACATCTGAGAGAAATGGCTGGACATAGCAATTGTGAGTGAGAAGAATAGGGCAGATGAAATAGTACTAAATGCAAACACTAATGCCTTCATATACTTCAGATAGACTAATGTGGAATATAAACTCAGGCCAAATACGTTGACATAGTTTGTATATTTGTTCCCACTCAAACCGCATATTGAATTGTAATCTCCAAAGTGGGAGGTGTTTGGATTATGTGGGCAGATCCCTCATGAACGATGTAGTGATGGCCCTTTGGGGAGAAGTGAACTCTTGCCCTAAATTCACATGAGATCTGGTTGTTTAAAAGTGTGTGGCACCTCCCTCCAAACCCCCCTTGTCTCTTTTTGCCATGTGATGTCCCTGACCCCAATTCACCTTCTGCCATGATTGTAAACTTCCTGAGGTCTCCCTAGAAGCAGAGCAGATGCCAATACAATGCTTCCTGTAAAGTCTACAGAACTGTGAGCCAATTTAACCACTTTTGTTTATAAATTAGTCACTCAGGTATTTATAGTATTGCAAGAATGGCCTGATACATAGGTATTTAATGCAAAGAATGTTAGTTCTAGAAGAGACATAGTATCAGTTACTCTAATTTTGATCTTCACAGAAAAGAAAATGAATAGCAGTGATATTAAGTGAAGCACAAGGTAATATCATTTGTACATGGCAAATGTTTTAGTGTAAATTTTTTGTTCAGCTCTTTGCATAGCACCTGGCACCTAATAAATAGCTCCTCCAAAATATATCCTGACTGACTGCTCACATGGCAGTCATATCTACTTTTATTTGAATGAATTATTGCTAGTGTTTTATTTTATACAGAGCCCTTCCTTGATAAGTAGTATATCTAAATGTGCTTTAAAACTATTTTTTGCTTAATTGTTTTGCTAAATTGCTAATTTTTTTTTTCATATTTCAACAGGTTTTGAAAAGTGGAAGATCTTATTTAGGATAATGGATAATTAACACTGTTTATCAGATGCAGCATGCAGGCAATTTATTTTCTCTGTACTGGTATCAAACATACTGGGAACCTGATCTGACTCCCATCATATATGGATCCAGCATAATAACTGATATCACTGAAAAGAGATCCTCCAAAAGAAATACGTGGAATTATTTCAAGTTACTATTGGTGGACATTTTGGTAAGTATATTTTTCTTGCTAAATCAAGTTGTTGATATCAGGTGGTAAACAAAAAGGGTTTCTAACACCCTAGTGACCAAAGGACATCTTTCCATAAAGAATAATGACTTATTCTTTTTTCTTTTTCTTTTCTTTTTTTTTCTTTCTTTCTTTTTTTTTTTTTTTTTTGAGACATAGTCAGGCTAGAATGTGGTGGCATGATCTGGGCTCACTGCAACCTCAGCCTGTCAGGTTCAAACAATTCTCATGCCTTGGCCTCCAGAGTAGCTGTGATTACAGGCATGTGCCACCACCCTAGGCTAACTTTTATATTTTTTAGTAGAGACAAGGTTTTGCCATGTTTGGCCAGGCTGGTCTCAAACTTCCGGCCTCAAGTGATCTGCCTGCCTCAGCCTCCCAACATCCTGGGATTATAGACATAAGCCACCGCGCCCAGCCAAGAATAATGACTTCTGGTATTTCCTTTTTTGCTGTAAATATTATAATTTTCTTAGGAATATTAACTGTGAGTCTAATGACTCAATCTCCACAACAAACTGTATTTGTTTAACTGATAAAACATGTATATTTATTTTATTTGAATTATGCAAATGAAACTCAAATCATGCCTCCTGTTTATCTGTGGCTCTCAAGTATTAAGCCTTAAAAAACTTTGTTAAATAAGGAACTCTTATAGACCATCTATATAATAAAAAAAACAATAAACTCATCCACCTTATCCAGGTATTTTGGATTTGCTCACTATTCTCTTTCTTTCCCCATGAATAAATTCTAACTTATAGAACTCTAAAACAATCTTTTAAAAATCAGTCCTCTTTCATTAAAACCATTTATTAATATAAATATAATGACTATTCAAACTGCTGTTTTAAAAATTCTTTTTACAAACATTTCTCTTCCATTAAATACTCTAAAATTGGCTATAAAAAGGCTTTGAAGCCAGGTAGTAACGCTTCTACTATTGGTGTATGTCCTTTCAGGTGATGATATGTCACATACTCCATCTCTTTCACACATATGTTTTTGTTGGGAGACAATTCTCCTGGGATCTCTTGTGTTTCTGCATGATTTGTGAGCAGAACCACTGACAGCCTTCATTGCAGAATATCTTTGCAAGGTTGCTTGTATAATGAACATCTTGGAAGAAGAGAGATAATACCTGTCAGGGCAAAGGGCAGATTTGTTTACTGTCCAATATAATAAAGATTATGCCATCCTCCAGGTGAAGGTCAGCATATGTTTCTTACTGACTATTGTTAAAGATTCTGATTCCTTAAGCTCAGGATGCCACAGTTGTAACACACACCCTCTCCACGTGCAGCATCCACTTGGATGCCTCCACTTCACCCCCATGCCATTTGGGAGGCATGGGCAGCCGATGTAAGCATGATGTTGATGCTCATTCTACTTGGTGTGCTTCGAGCAATAACATCTTTTTTTTTTTTCCTGTGATTCAGAAGTCTGTGGCTTGTACCAGAATCCATAAAACTGTGGCAGTCTAAGTGGTTAATTCTAAGTAGGGTAAAATCTCAGACCTTGCACAGTTCTTGACAATACTTATGTTTTCCTAGTCAATTCCACACCTACTAAAAACTTCCATCTTATAGATGTATGTTCAATGATTTTAAAAAATTAACTATACAAGTGTTTGAAGATACCAACCATGCGCACCTTCTCAGATTTTCCTGATTGCATCTGTCTTTCTCTTGGTTAGCACTACCTGGGCTGAGTTGTCCCTCCACAGCACAATATGTGACATCTAGCTGTCTAAGCATCTGCCAAAAAGCTACATGATGAAACCTTTAAGTTAGGTTGAGTCAGCTCCCCTTGCCATGTAAAAACTTCAGCTGTATTTCGTCAAATACTTTTTCTGCCTTGTTCTCTTTGTCCTCTTCTGCTATCCCAGTTACGCTTAAATAACACCATTTGATATTGTATCATAGTTTTCAAAGACTGTGTTCTCTTGTTGTTGTTGTTTTATTATGTATTTTCCTCTTTGTCTTTCAGTGTGGATAGTTTTTATTGCCCTATCTGAAAACTCACTGATCCTTTGTCTATCTTCAGTAAGTCTAAGTGTCTGTTGTGCTCACTAAAGGCATGCTTCAGTGGGCCAGATGCAGTGACTCACGCCTGTAATCCCAGCACTTTGGGAGGCCGAGGTGGTGGATCACCTGAGGTTAGGAGTTTGAGACCAGCCTGACTAACATGGTGAAACCTCGTCTCTACTAAATAATGACATGGGCTGAGGCAACAAGCAAAATATATATACATCTCATTACAAAGTACTCAAGCAATATAAAAGTATACACACACACACATATATATATATTTTAAGTCAATTTTGTTTCTCCAAAATCAGTGTTAATGGTTTGATGTGTACCTTTCTTTCCTTTATCTATTCACCTGCATACATATCTTTTTCTTTTATACAAATAAGATAACATTCCCCAAATTACACTTCTATCTTTAAAATATTTCTGTGTTTGTAAATAAGATCTACCTCATTCATTTTGACAGCTACAAAGTGTTCCATTGTATGGCCCCACAAATTATTATTATTAATTATTATTATTATTACTTTAGACAGTGTTTCACTCTTGTTGCCCAGGCTGGAGTGCAGTGGTAAAATTTCAGCTCACTGCAACCTCTACCTCCCGAGTTCAAGGGATTCTCCTGCCTCAGCCTCCCAGGTAGCTGGGATTACAGGCATGCGCCACCACAATTGGCTAATTTTTTGTATTTAGTAGAGACGGGGTTTCACCAAGTTGGTCAGGCTAGTCTTGAACTCCTGACCTCAGGTGATCCACCTGCCTCAGCCGCCTAAATTGCTGGGATTACAGGCGTGAGCCACAGCACCCAGTCTGGTCCCACAAATTATTTAATTATTCCTTTATTGGTAATCATTTAAATTGTTTCCTGATTTTACTTATTGTGAAACAATTAATGCTGCAATAAACATCTTTTTATACATATCCTTGTGCGTATGTGTGCATATTTTTATGGATTAGATTCCTAAAGGTGGAATTACCAACACTTGGAGATAGGTCCCATTATTTCTACTTTTAAATTAGAAATTGAATTTTAAATAACTTTCCCAAAGGGACACACCTATAAAGTTGTGATGATAGAATTTGAAACAGATAGTCTATCTTTGGACCCTTTACTCACATATTATGATATGGTGCCTCCAAAATATGCTTATTCTTACATTTTTATTTAAACTGATATATTATCTAAAAATAAGGCTTTGCTGATGTATGTTCCCACCAAACACTAGTTTCCGCTCATCTTCCTCAACACTACCTTCTTTTCAAGTTGTTGGAAAAAAAAAAAAACAGGCTCTGAAACTGTCCTCAACATCAAGCAATGTTTTATCTGCTTTTCTGAATGTTTAATAGTGTCATTGCACCTTGTCAAATCATGAAACTTTCTAGTGATTTTTCTTCCAAACTTGAAAATCCTTTAGAAGAAGGATGCTTCCATGCTGTTATTGTTCAGGGGTAGTTTAATATGAAAAACATCCAAGTTTAATCCTATTAGCCTCAAAATAATAACAATATGTGTATATGTATATGTGTGTGTGTGTGTGTATATATATATATATTTAATATGTGTCCAAGTGTATTCTATATTCTTTTAAACTGAAGCAATTCTTTTCATTGATAAATTTATCATTATTGGAGTGATTTAACCTCATCTTTTTTGCCAAGTTCATTGTTGAGAGCCTAAGACAGAGCATCTGATCTGGTGTAATGCTAGATTGTCAGTTGTTTTGAATTTCTCTTTGTTAAAAATATTTTAATAAACTGGGAATAGTATATATTCTGTCTTTTGTGTTTTCTTTTCTTTTCTTTCTTTCTTTTCTTTTATGAGACAGAGTCTTGCTCTGTCATTCATGCTAGAGTGCAGTGACGCCATCTCTGCTTACTGCACCCTCCGTCTCTCACCTCCATGGTTCAAGCAATCCTCCTGCCTCAGCCTCCAGAGTAACTGGGATTACAGGTGCACGCTACCACGCCCTGCTAATTTTTGTATTTTTTAGTAGAGACGAAGTTTTGCCATGTTGACCAGACTGGTCTTGAATTCCTGATCTCAAGTGATCTACCTGCCTCACCCCACAAAGTGCTGGGATTACAGGCATGAGCCATTGTGCTTGGCTATTCTGTCTTTTTAATAAACTCATGTATGTTCATGGTTGGAAATTTAATTTAGATATATTCACACCTTCCATAAGATTAGTAAAGATTGCTATAAATATGTTACATAAACAGAATTATTGGTGCTGTTGACATTTTATGTAACCTTGTATATATTCCTACATTTTCAGAACAATTTGACAGAAGTTAAACTAACTTAGAGGGGACACTGTGTGTGTGTGTGTGTGTGTCTGTGTGTGTGTGTGTGTGTGTGTGTGACCAAAACAAATGACTAAAACCACTGGTTAAGTTATAGAAAATAGCTGCTCAGATGGTTCCAGTTTCCAGCTCCTTTGATGAGGAGGATCTTTAGAAGGTGGCATTGGCATGGGGAAATTGCCTTCTTCATGTACCCTCTTTACTTTGATAGGATTACAATATGTTTATTATTGGTTTCCACCATAATAGATCAATCCGTTTACCCAGGATATTTTAGAATTTTTTGTTATTTTACTAAAATTCTTAAGATTGGTTTATAAGATTGGGATTCCATAGATTTTGTTTTTGTGAAAACACAACTACAGCTTTTAGAAACACAAAAAATTCTCTGCTAAATCATTGATAAAACTTATTATCTAGAAGGCTTGGGCACATTAAGCTTACTCTAGAGAAATGTGAGCATGCAATTTTGGGAAATACAGGTACAGAGGAACCTTAGGGGTTTACTCTTAGGAGTCTGGGAAAATCCAAACTTTGAGTGAGGGGCAGGTATAAAGATTTATCAAACGAAAAGCAAATCTGGACTGGGTTATTGTAAGAGGAGGAGGGAAGGGGACGATTGCAATGGTGGGGGGACAATTGCAATAAGGGGAACACTGTGACTTTAAGATCTGAAGCTTCTGAAGAGTTCAGCAAAAGAGATGTCCTTTTATAGACAGAGGGATAAACACGGCTAGAAAGAGCCAAGTGTGGGAGAGTGGAATCAAAGAGTGGTATGCTCAGAGAGTAGCTCAGGGAATGTTCTCCGGCTCATGATGAGAGTGAACCAAAACTCAGGGCCCCCAGAAAAGGAGAGAAGCTGAATGAAAAGTCTGGTTAACAAGCATGTAGCTTTGATTGTTCAGCAGGAGTAAGCAGTGCAACTGATCATTTATAGGACAAGAAAAAAAAATAGAATTTATAGGGTCTGTGTCTGACTTTGTCATAAGTAGATAAGAGTAAGGAAATCAGTGAGTCTTATTCTGTTTTATGGAAAAGGATGTTTATTATTTAGTAAGCCATTCTTCAGAACTTAAAATAGTAAGAGGATTTCGTAGCTTTCACTGTTTTCCAGAAGCACAGGATTTGGGTAAAGTTTGGCGTTGTTAGATTACAAGTTATTTTCTTTAGGTAGCTCTAAGAACTGTGGACTGTGCAGCCCTTAAACTTGTATCTCCTGAGCCTCCTGGGCTTGTAGAGCCTGAAGCATGGTGTTTCACATTTGAACAGAAGGAAATAGGACTAGAACTTCCAGAGAGGTGAAAGGGACTGCCTGTTTACCGGCCTGACTGCCATATCATAAATAATGTGGACTTGTTTAGTACTTTTCTTTCTGAGTAAGGACTGCATTGGATTCCATGAACTTCTTTCCCTTAAAGACTGTCCTCTGACCCTATGAGGTTTGAGATGTTTAGACATAGGGAGCTAAGGCTTTCTTCTACTTTGTTGTGAATTGAATATTCAGTTTGAATAGTTTCCTATTTTTTTTTAACTGACTTTTAAATCCTTCAAAATTCTAATTAAGCTCATCTTCATCTCAGAGCTTGGCTAGCTTTAAGGCAAGAAATAAAGGAAGCTTGCTCGCCAGGCCAGGCTTCCTAAGCTCTCACATCTCTACTTGAATTGATTTGCATTATAATGCACATGGGCAGGAAGATAGGTAAATTGAATGTGTGATTAACTGAGCAAAGAATAAAGCCCATATAGAGTTAACATTATTGCTAGGCTACTTGCAGGTCATTTCTGAAGGATAGAAACAGGCACTCTCTAAGAATGAATGTATGAAATATGATGATTATCTTATTGAATATAAAACATTTATTACATCATCCAGTTCCTTTTTATTTAACATGAAATGTGTTAAACAATTTCTAAGATGAGAGCTAATAATGCTCTGTGGAGGTAACCCAGTGCTGGCAAGATAGGAAACCCACTGGATCTGGAAATGATCCTTTTAGTACTAATTGGTAGGTACAGTAAAATAATGGAACCCTATGCAGTACACTAGGATTTTTACATAGGTCTGCAAAAACTGAATTAATGGCTTTTTTGGTAATTTGGTAAAAATACATATCCTACTTATATTTGGCTTTGGGAGAGTGAAACATCAAACATCTATCTTAAACAAAAGGAACCCAAGATGACTTAAGTAGCTTTGTGAAGGCATTTTCTGAAAACATGATCCTGTACCTAGGCAGGTTTTTCTTTTTAGCATGTGATAGCCATGTTGCATGATGTGATAGGACCTAGAGCAAACATTCTTTTGACTTTTGGAGTTTGGTTCTCACATTTTTTATGTTTTTTGTAATACTTTGATAATTTAGACCACCATTAGACCTTCACAATACAATTGCTCAGGTAAAGTCTGTATTAATCATAACAATAAATATTTGATGCTAATATTTCATTGTATTTTTCTGTAAGGGTGTCCATGAACAAATTTTGCATCATCAAGTTAACAGTATTTGTGAAACAACATGATAATTCTGGTTTATCCTCAGTCTTGGTTCTTTCCATTTTATTAAAGTCAGTCATAATAAGAAAATGTTCACTTCATCGGGAAAAATATTCCATTTGCAATTAAAAACATCCCATATAGCATAAGATTAAAGTGTTTTATAATTGAATTATATACAATAAAGATGTGCTAGAAATGGGGTGTTTATCTATTTAGATAAGATAATATCTTTAAAAAAGACTTGTATTTTTTAAGAAGTCAAGGTTTTTCTTGAATCTGAAAAGCATTGTTGCTGACATTATACATGCTGTCAACAACATAAGTAAATGAAAGAATGTTACTCCTAGTTAAAGAATTTCTAGACATCTGATAGATATGATTTTTTTAATGAAAACATATAACGCGTTCAATTCTGATACCTGACTCAGCCTTCAGCTATAACCTAAGGGACAGAACATTAATGTATGGAACTAAAAACATTAAGGCTGATACTACTTTTTTCCTTTTGCAAAAATAATTTGTAATTACTTGCTAGAGAACTCAGAATACTCATTTTAAAATAGAAGTGAAAACTTATATGATAACATCTAATTTGCCTACTTTAATATCTGGGGATTTAATTGGATCACAATTTCACTCTTCTTAACAAGTGGTGCTAGCTGTCAAGGGTAGAAATAAAATTTCAGCCAATCAAAATACAGCATACATAAATGGTCACAGTACTACCATATAATAACACAATTCATAGATTCCATGAACAATCCTGAAATCTTGCCCATTGACAAGAATTTAAAGAACAAGAAATGGTACCAAATGAATTCTATCATGTAGTAGCAATTCTAATGAGATTTTGAAATTTTACAGACTTACCCAATGTAGCTACTAAACCAAGGCCCTAAAAGCTTTTTGGTTCCATTTAGAGTCCTCATGTCCTTCTGCTTTTGACCTTTAAGGTCATCCATTTTAATCGTAAAAAAGGACAGTGTATTCACCTTGTCAAAGAGAATCATACAAACCTTTGGAAATAAAACAGAAAAGTAATTGTGTTTTTTAAATAAAATGCTAGAGAATTATCTGACAAGGTTGCCTGAGGCTGAGGGTCATCTGCCTCTCTCTGGGAATGTAACTTTGTTTTATTTAGAGTTCACACTTGACCAGGGCTCAGGCATTTTACAACTCTGGAACATTCAAGGAGAGCTTTTAGGAAACTAAGGTGTGGGTAATTTTCCTTTATGTCCATAGAAAGTGTAACTCTACTGGTTATATATTCACTGATAGATAGGATTAATCAATTTTCTAATTTCATAATCATATTCCACCATTCTGCTTTAATGGTTGTATACAAGCCCACTTCCTCATCCCCTTTTTGAACAAGATTTGCCATCCTGCTGGTTCCCTCATTAATGAGTTGAATAAAGTCCACAGATGCTCACTATTAATTGGTGAGAATTATATTTGATTTAATACACTAAGAATTATGTTTTAATAACCTAAAGGCTTTTAACAAGAAGAAGAAATAAAAGAAATAGAAATATAAGTAGAGAAAGAAGCAGAAGAAGGAGACAGTTAAGGGAGGGGAGGTAGAGAAGGAATGCAGCATTTATCTATGGGATTATTCTGGATAGTGCATTCATTCCAGTTATGATAAAATGTTATAAATGTTTTAAATCTCTTAATCAATAAACTGAAATTGTGCTGCCCAAGAATAATTGCCTTCATTTTTCAAAAATGCATAATCTACAATTGGAGCATATAATTAGACATACAGAGTAGACTTATTTTGAATCAAATACTATTTGATATTAAATTATATGGAGAAGAAGCTTTTTATTCCTTACCCAATCTAACTATTAATATATCAAAAAGGTTTTATTAAAATTTCCTATCATACATTTCACTGAGTTTTATTTGGTTATACATGTTTGTACATACATATATACTTTTTTACTGAAATTAAAATGTTGATTGCCCATATAAAGTCTTTATGGATGACGGAAAAACTTTGCAAATGATGTTTAAAATTGCATTGCTTATCAAATCAAAAGAAAAAAATACACCAAATGCTGGAGTTTAAAGACAGGATTGTATTGATATTAAAACCAGAGAACTTCAGGTAAATTCTTTCTACTCTAGATATCTTTCCACACTGGATACCATACCTCCTTGAAATTAGTATTGGGGGAGAAAAAGACAAACATACACACGCACACACACACACACACATACACACACACACACACACACACATATATAGATATACATATATATATATATGTATATATATATATATATATACATATATATATATATACCATTTCCTCATTGAGGATCTCTTATATAAAAAAGGTCTGCATATAAAAGACAGTCCAGAGACATCTTTGAAGGTTCTCTTTCAAAGCAGCTCCACTTTCCGGTGTGTCTAGGGATTTCTGTTATTAATTGAAGTTAATTTTCTAGGATATCAGTTTGCGGTGCACGTGGGAAAGATTGATAGCCTCTTGGATTCTCGAGAGTGTTGAAAATGACACTGTTCCATCACCGGGTGCCTTTACTTTTATCATCACAAATCAAATTATAAACATCGGGGCAACCTTGCTGGAATCTGGCTTCGGGAGATTTCCATAAGATTAATTAGGCGGCCAAAGCAAAGATGGTAAAATAGAAAGGGGGAGGGGTGGAGGGAGGAGTGAGAGTTGAACCATTCATTCCTCACAGAATGGAAAGTCAATTCAACAATGGGTAATTAGCGTGGGCCACCGATTCTCAAAGGCACTGAGGACACTGGACTCTTTCTCGCACTCTGATGTTTAGTGCCGTATTGTGGACCCCTCATTTAATTAGTGCACTTTGATACCCACAGGAGTTTGAGGCTCCAGGGCATGCTAAACACAGACTGACACCAGCAAGCTTCTGCCTCCTTCCACTCTAATTAGAGACACAATGAGCTGCAAAGACAATGTTTTACTCCAAGATTTCTTCTGCAGATACCTCTGGCAGGAAACAATCATTTATTTTGTGTCTATATTGGTATTCAGATTAAATTGTTAGCATGCAAAAGATGAGCTAAGGGCACATATCTACTAAAAATGCTTTGCAGGGTTCAAATATGATGGGAGCAATTTGTGAAAAAAAATATTTTCCTTTTGGAAACTATTTATTTTGCTCTTGTCTAATTAGAAATAAACTTTAAATCACAACGCATGTTGCATTCTAAAGTAAATGTCAGTACTTTCTTGAAATAGCCATAATCTCTATGCCTAAACAAATGCTTCTAAAATTGTGTAAAAGGGAGAGAAAGAATAAGAGGGGAACCCCTCTCCTCCTCTGAATTCAGTTGCGTTGAAATAACTAGCCAGCACTAGGAAAAATGACAGAGGTCATTTTTACAGGAAGATTGCTAATCTGTCTAGAGCTCTTTAAAGAAAGCCCTGAAATATTTGCAGTGCCAAGTTAAAAAAATTTATAGTGTTAGTTTTGATGGACAGTTCCATGCTGATTGGAAGAATATAAATATCCCAAGGGAGACTGCATATTGAAAATTAATCCCAGCATCCACAAATACTAGTATGTGTTGCTTTAACTATACACTGTAAATCTTGTGCCACTAACATTTAAACACAGGACAAATGTTTCTCTATGGTATTGTTGTCTATGTATTTCTATAAGACACAAATCAGCTTGCAAAATAAAATGTCTCAAAGCATTGCCAACCAAATAAATGAGTGCTATTATCTTTTTATGCACCCATTTGTCCACCCAGCTACCTACTTGTCTATCAGTCTATATCTAACTTTTCAGAAAATAAAGCCAAAAAGCCCCAAAGGGGGAAAAAAAGAATCCATTCTAAGATTATGTCTCCACAAGATAAATGTATCCTAACTAACTTTTGGTGCTCTTTGACACTGAAAATCTTCCCTCCCCATCTTGATTATTTATTATAAAATGGATCAGAAAGAAAATACATTAGCACAGGAAAGTGGTCTGTTCTATTGCTCAAAGTTGCCCAAATACTGTTTCACAAACATTTTTTGTTCAGATCCGTTCTGAATTTACATCTGAGCAAAGATGGTTAAGGAGGTTTCATCTCCAGTGCAAAACCCAATAGATTGTGAGGTCTCCTGGGAGGGCAGGTTTAAGAAAGATTGTGAATTCAGTGGGAAATAATGCCATAATTATTTAGCAATGCCTTTCTTTTGCTTGGCTTGAGTTGAGGTGAGAGCTGGAAACAGAGGGACTGGTGATATCAGCTTCATAATTTTGTCAACTCTTTTCTAAACTGATGAGCTGTGTGTTTAGACCTACTTTTCTCTCCATTCCAGCTACCAATCACTCTTACAGTTTAGAGAATCCACATCCACATCTAGGGGTTGTGTGGAGCCCATCTGATCTGTTAACCTAATTCTACCTCTCTGGATAGGTTCATTATGCCATTTTAAACTATATCTTAAAACTATAATCTTCTTTAGGCATTTTGGCAAACTATGATCTATGATTGATTTCCTTTACAATAATCTTGCTTGTGAATAGTGGACAGGTTCCATGTGTGGCAAAAATCTCAAAATCAGACATCCAGGCCAACACATTTTGATAATGGTCTTGATGTGTTATTGATGAACATTTTCATCTGAAAATGCCCCCATATGATTGAGCGGTTCATGAAGTTCTGGTTTAGTTATTAATAAAACATTGCCCTGCTCGCGTCCTCTGGTTATTTTTTGCTTATATTCCGATCCTGTCCACGTGTCTGGAAAAATCTATACTTATAAAAGGAATACTTAAAATGCATAATTAATCCTCAATTAAAGAAAACTCTCTTCCTTGTATATTTGAACAAAATAGATATTTTCTAATTTAATGATTATGCCTATGTTAAATACTTTATATTTTAGAGAAAAAAGCTATGTTTCCATATTTTGGGGGAAAGAGTTAGCAGTAACATGTACTATACAATTTCTAGTAATAATACTTTAGTTTGCATGACTAAAAGCAGAATACTCTCTCCCAAAGGTAACCTATTCCCCATCTAAGTTGCTGCAGTAACTGCTGAATAATTAGCTAGCAATACCTTACATATTAATGTTTCAAATCATCCATCACTTGAAATACTGAATTCAGCCTCAGCACTCTTTCCTAAAAAAAGATTCATGCTTCCAGCGAAGAAGGCAGGGGTTCTTTTCAAATGTAATAAAAGACAATGCTCTCAAGGAAAGACAATCAGTCCCATTATGAACAGTTTACAAATGGTTAATATGCCTTCATATTTTCTGCATGTCCTATTGAAAATCATCTCATCTATTATTAAGACATGCACTAGATTATAGGTGCTTATGTGCAATTCTTGATTTATCTTTTAAAGCAACAGACGAAGGAAAAATTATTTGAATATGCAACATCCATAGAAAAGTTGAACTCCATCGGTCACAAAGGTGGGCAGTGTTCCCAAATCACCTATTTACAAAGTAGAATTATATTACATAGATTTGTATTTAGACATCCCTGAAGATAGAAGAATGTTAAGTGCCATGTAGCATTTGGTTAAATGTGACAGCATGGAGCACCACGCTATGACATTATTTTAGATTACAGGCTATGCCAAAAGCCATTTAACAGCACTATCAGAAAGAAGAGACCCCAATGAAAGGTTTCTCTGCTCATCATACTTGCTTTTTAAAGTTTCCCTTATTTCCATTAGCCTATTTTCTTCCTGTTCTTCTCTATCTTCCCTTTTCATTTAGAAATTCATTTCATTCCCTCCTGTATTCAATGATGCTCCTTGCTTCAGGGGCCCTTTATAGTAATTTATTCCATATGCTTATTATCCTTTGTGTAAAAGAGTTTTGCTTTCTTTTTTCCTTGTTCCAACTTTCTAATTTTCAGATCATATCTACTCACTTTTCTGGTCTTGAAGCATAAAGAGTTTGCTTGGATCAATTTTATCAATCCACCTTATAATTTTTAAAACTTCAATTGGGTTACATGAAGTCTTTTCTTTTCCACAGAGAATTTGCTCAACTTTCCCCATATTTTCTCATAACTTAAGCATTGAGATCTTGTATCATTCACATAATTGCTCCATACTGTTCCACTGCAGCGCAATTAAACCTTGCAAAGGTTTAGTGACCAGCACTGTTTAAATTATATAAGGCAAGGTCTATAAAGGTTCTATCAATAGCAATATTATAATTCCTTCCATTAAAAAGGAATTGACTATGCCAAATGACATTCCCTATTACTTAAAAAAATTCTGTATTACATACTTCAATAAGCATTTATTACCTATCATTTGACAATTAGACGTGTGTGTGTGTGTGTGTGTGTGTGTGTGTGTGTGTGTGTTTTAATAATCCAGTTAAGTCAGGGAAAGACATACTTCTATGCAAAGCACACTAATGTCTAGATTTGCAGTGTGTTTATGCCCATAGAATTTGGAAGTCTGTTTTGGTAAAATCACAGTAAGTCATCTCACAGAAAACTTATTTAAGCTTCTTTACCCCATTAGATAATATTGGTACATTTTAAGTAAATAGATATTTCCTTTATGAAACTTTCTGCCTATAAGTTTCTTTATTTCCAAATGCTAAAAATGTGGGATATTTATACACAACACGGTCAACTAACAAGAAATATGCCCTCAAAAAGGTACAGTTTAGATAAGGTATTTCTAATTAAAAAATCACTTACTACTTACAAATTTGAAGGCATTTAATTGAATACTGGTTTTGATTTATAATAAATATTGAAATAAAGTCTTAAAGGTATTAGATGATAGAAGCTTTGAAAACATCTTTGTTAGACTCTTTCTCAGAAAGAGAAATAATGCTTATTTTTAAAAGCCTTGTTCTGACCTTTACTTAGTCTGAATTAGGTGACTTGGGAAAAACTAGTTCTCTGATAACTGCACTTACTTAAAACTTGTTCAAATGAAGTTAAATTATAAAATGATTATTTTTAAAGACAATGAAAAAAAGCCTTTTAGAGGTTTTTATACACCCAGATGTCTACAAATTGCTTGTATGTAATAGTCAATATTAAAGCTCTGAATGAATATGGATGGAGGGCAGTGTGCAAACTGCCCAGATCCTCATATTATCCTAATGACTTGGAGCAGCAATTCTCAACCGGTTCACTGTCTTCTGCTGTCTGAAATATCACTTTGATGTTCACTGGTAATCCTTACAGAGAGAGGCCCTCTGAACAAAAAATTTCAACATAGACATTCTGAAACCAATATTCATTTCCAAAGTGACTTTATTTTTTACTGAAGAGTGAAATGATGGGCGGTTTTGCAATGGGGTCATGAAAACATTAACTGTTCTTTTCCTTAGTCCCGTGGTTCTCAACTCATGGTGCATATTAGAATCACCTGGTAAGCTTTAAGGCATGCTGATGGCCAAATCTAACCTCAGATCAATTAATCTGGTCTTTAAAAGTGGACTTTGCAAATGGTGTTTTAAAGCCTGGGTAATACTAACGTGTAATCTGAGTTGGGAAGCATTTATTAATATTTAAATCAGTGGTTCTCACCTGGGTTGAGGGTGCGTCTTGTAAATACTAGATTATATCTTCTAGGATGCACAGAATATGGGATGGGAGCCAGGGGCCGTATTTTCAAAAGTTCCTACAGATTATATTGCTATTTATATTATGTTTCTCCACAGAAGAAGCTGATTGGTATGTTAATATGGATTTTTACAAAGCTCACGAAGTGATTGTGGTTTGCTCTTCACTCACATTTAAGAATGACTTATATTATTTATTCAAGCACATATGCTTTCAGAATTATAGCTATATGAAGTCTCACCCTGAACTCCCCAGTGTTTTTTCAGAACTGGGGAGACATGCTATTTCTGCTTATCTGTTTCTCAAAGTGTTTCTTTAGAAAAAAAATCCTGTGGTGGGATAATAGTTCCTCTTTCTCCCCACCAAAATATATGGTTCTAGGAGCAGTTCTTTGATCCAATAAGATTGGGAGATGTCATTTCAAACACTTCTAAATAGATTTATTGTGCATAATTTATCAGAGCCATGTTGATTCACACATCTAGAGGTGTGAACCTCAAACTTTAATGTGCATACAATTTTATTTTGTGGCACGGTGGAAAGAATCTTAGCCAGGAATCATACCACTGCTAATAATTACTCAAAACAGGAAGAAAAGGTACAGGAAATGAATTAATATTTATTGATTTGCTACTATTAAATAATCTGCTTAATACATCTATGAGGTAGGTGATAGTTCCACATTTTGTAGATGAGAAAACTGATGTTGAAAGAGATTAAGTAACTTGCTCAAAATCACAGAATTGCTAACTGAGAGCTAGTTTCTGAATCCAGGAATGTCTTGTTTTCAAATCCGTGTTCTTTTCATGGTATCTTCCTTGTTTCTTTCCTTTCTTCTTTTAATACAGTGAGATGCATAAGCTTTAAATGTATAGCTTGAAACATTTTAATAAATGTTTACACTTTGGTAACCATCACTTATAGCAAGACTAGTGTATTTCCATACCTCAGAAAGTTCCTTCGTACCTCTTTCCAGATAATAGTCCCTCTCTAAGAATAGGCTTTATTTTGTCTTTTATCACTATTGATTAGTTTTCCCTATTTCTGAACTTCATATGAATGGAAATATACATTGTATGCTCATTTATGTCTGGCTTCTTTCAGTAAATATAATTAATTTGAGATTCATCCATATTGTTATACATATTTCTCATTTGTTTATTCTTTATCCTATTGGTGGACATTTAGGTTGTTGCCGGTTTTTTGCCTATGATGAGTAAAGCTTTTATAAATGTTCTTGTAAAATCTTTTTTTAGTGGACATAAGCACTTTCCTATATTCCTTTAGGGTATGTACCCAGGAATGGAGTTGTTCTTCCATAGGATAAGCATAGATTTAACTTTATTAAAAACTGTTGGACAATTTTCCAAAGTAGTGGTACCATGTTCAAAGTATTTGTTCTACCAACAATGGACAATAGTCCCAGCTGGTCCACATTTTCCTTCCTTTTATTTCTTAACTGTCTTTTTATTAATTTCTTTCTAAATATGCAAAATCAATAAAAAGGAAAGCATAACCCTCCTAAAAGGCTATCTTAGAATTGTATACAAAATTAATGGAAAAAATTTCCCTCACAAGTGGATGTATGCCAATCCTGGCAAATTCTACTAAGGTGATTTTTCAAAACAAACAAACGCAAACAATGAACTGATCATCATAGAAGCCAGAATTAGGGTTGAATGCAGCTTTTGACAAGAGGAGATAAATAGGAATATAAGCAGGCAAGATGCCTTAGAAGAAAAAGAAGGGATAAGCACAGGAGGAGCAGGAGACATCAAAAAGGAATACAAGTGTAGATAGAACAATGAAGGCATGTCGCAAGGTGGCTGGGATCTAGAATAGATGAATGCCCCAAAAGGTTAGCCTGGCAGAAACTGAGCAAAGGAAGAGTGGCCAGGCGGCAGAGCAGTCAGGAATTGCTTACTCCAAATGGGTTCTACTGCTTAAAAATCAAGCCTGGAATCATACTTTTAAACATCTATTTCCTAAGACGAGTCTCTTTCCCCAACCCTTGCTTGGTAATAGACTGATGTGATTTGAGCACCCACTTTTGTTCATCAGTAACTCTCATTCATCAACCTGATTTTGGTTCAGATGCATAATTTATTCAGTCCTTTTCTCCCATGTATGCTGAACTCAAGTGTGGACTCATTCTGGTTTTGCCTCCTGCAATGCTGCCTCAGGGCTGTGGTCTCCCTTTATATAACATGCTTTGCTTTCTAGGCCAAATATTCAACAACTTCTCTTAGTCAATTTTAAGAGCTCAGCAGTATCATCTAAATCTGGAGTTCTAAATCGGTCTCTCCAGGCTAAATTTAATCACAAATCCCAAAAAGGCATATAAACGACACTCACAGCATGAGCTTAAAAGTAACTCTTTGAATGACACTAAAACATAAATAATACTCAGCTGCACTTATTGACTTCCTATTCTTGTCGATTGGCTCAATTTGGCCATGGGTATTATTTCATGTTTTTGGAGAGTTTGCTATATGCAGTGATACAACATTTAGACCCAGCCTGTTATGACTAGCTCTCCCACTTGCCCCAAGAAATTTTTAAAAATCCATTGATAGGACTAAAGCATAATGAGCAGCAACTGTATTAAGCTTTTTTCTAACTATCAGCACACATGATAAGAATTCATGCATGTAAAAGCACATAGAAAGAAATTGGCCTTGCCACCTTGTTAAGCCTTCTTGGAGTAGTCACCACTTGGTAATTCATGACTACAAAAGAAAAACGATCTGCAAACTGTAGGGCAGTTTATTTTATTTGCTCATCTCTCTTACGTTTAATACATTGCTGAGCAGCAAACTGCAGATGGATATATTTGAATACATGAGGTGTCATAAACCTATGATTCAGATTACATCTGATCATTTAGGTCCAAGTTACTGCTGTGGTCTGGATGTTTTTGTCCCCTTAAAATCCATACTTTGAAACCTAATGTTCAGTGTAATGGTAACAGGAGGTGAGGCCTTTGGAAAGTGACTAGGTCATGAGTTTCTATCTTCTTAAATACTACCTAATACTATGTAGATACTATTGTCTAAAGTTAGTCCAATACAGAGTGCAGTTGATAGGTTTTGCTAGTTATTTGGATAATAAAATAAGAATTTTACCAACTTTTTTTCAAATATCAACTATGATTAAATAAAACAGGAACTAATAAAATTTTCAATAAAATTTTGGAACCATCACCTAAATTTTATTATTATTATTATTATACTTTAAGCTCTAGGGTACATGTGCACAACGTGTAGGTTTGTTACATAGGTATACATGTGTCATATTGGTTTGTTGCACCCATCAATTCGTCATTTACATTAGGTATTTCTCCTAATGCTATCCCTCCCCCAGGCCCCCAACCCCCGACAGGCCCCAGAGTGTGATGTTCCCCTCCCTGTGTCTGTGTGTGTTCTCATTGTTCAACTCCCACTTATGAGTGAGAACATGTGGTGTTTGGTTTTCTGTTTTTGTGATATTTTGCTGTGAATGATGCTTTACAGCTTCATCCATGTCCCTGCAAATGACATGAACTCATCCTTTTTATGGCTGCATAGTATTCCATGGTGAATATATGCCACATTTTCTTTATGCAGTCTATTATTGAAGGACATTTGGGTTGGTTCCAAGTCTTTGCTATTTTGAACAGTGCCACAATAAACATATGTGTGCATGTGTCTTTATAGTAGCATGATTTATAATCCTTTGGGTATATACTCAGTAATGGGATCACTGGGTCAAATGGTATTCCTAGTTCTGTTGAGAAATCGCCACACTGTCTTCCACAATGGTTGAACTAATTTACACTCCCACCAACAGTGAAAAAGTGTTCCTATTTCTCCACATCCTCTCCAGCATCTGTTGTTTCCTGACCTTTTAAGGATCGCCATTCTAACTGGCATGAGATGGTATCTCATTGTGGTTTTGATTTGCATTTCTCTGATGACCAGTGATGATAAGCATTTTTTCATATGTCTTTTGGCTGCATAAATGTTTTCTTTTGAGAAGTGCGTGTTCATATCCTTTGCCCACTTTTCGATGAGATTGTTTGTTTTTTCTTGTAAATTTGTTTAAGTTCTTTGTAGATTCTGGATATTAGCCCTTTGTCAGATGGATGGATTGCAGAAATTTTCTCCCATTCTGTAGGTTGCCTGTTCACTCTGATGATAGTCTCTTTTGCTGTGCAGAAGCTCTTTGGTTTAATTAGATCCCATTTATCAATTTTGGCTTTTGTTGCCATTGCTTTTGGTGTTTTAGTCATGAAGTCCTTGCCCATGCCTATGTCCTGAATGGTATTGCCTAGGTTTTCTTCTAGGTTTTTTATGGTTTTAGGTCTTACATTTAAGTCTTTAATCCATCTTGAGTTACTTTTTGTATAAGGATCATCACCTAAATTTTTAAAATTTTAAATAATGTCCAACTATTTTTAAAGGAAGAAAACATTATAGGACTGTAAAGGAGAAAGCAGCACCTGCCTTTTACACAATTTCAACAATCTCATAAAGTATTTATTGGAGTCAAAATCCCCACATACCTTTCATATTAGTTTTCTATTTAAATACCCACATATAAACTGAGAAGAGGTCAATCATTACCCACATGCTACCTTTCAGATTATTCCAGACATTTTTTCCTTTCCCATTTTGCATTGTGGGTCCAACCATTACAATTTATGACTGTCAATTAACATATTATGCAAGAAATGCCCATACTGTAAAAATCACCAACTTCATAACTTTTTTCTCTCCAATTTTCTGTTTAAAATAAGTGAATCAAAGACCTTTTTTTCACACTATTGTTTTTACTTTAAAAGCCACTCAGCTCTTAAGAGAAAGGAATAATAAGTGCTAGTTGTAAAATAATCTGTCAATCAATCAGGCACTTACACTTTGGGAAGACCACTCATAGAGCTTTTGAAAAGATTTTTTTAAGATACAAATAAAGGAAAATCACAATTAAATTAAATGCAGATTAGAAAATTCCATTTTGTATTGATTTTATTACTCGAATTTAGACATGGTGACTGTATTAAGCTGATGTTCAATGAATGCATTGAAAAACACGAAGACTACGCTGACCAGTTAGACCACAGGAAAAGTATTCCGCCTAGTCCCCCATTCAAGTGCCTGGGAGTAAGAGAACATCCTTTCCTACTTATTTGATCCCCATAGATCTCTTGATTAGTGTGTGGTGTTTTAGTAAATTATCTATAATGGGAAAGATGAGATGAGGGAGTCAAATCCCCAGGAATAAAATAGAAAATGATATGCTACCTGTCTTTATTTATGAAGGTACTTTCAAATAATGATGATGTTAAGTGAATATTTGAGGTCATCTGATGTGTTTAATAAGCTATTCCTAAATTCTGTCATTCTTTTTCATTTTTTAGATAAAACTTTGTGGATATGACTAAACTTTTAGGTTTCTAAAAGTTTTATTTGTGTGTAGTGGGGAGCCTACTTTACCTTCTTCCAGCACGGTCTCTAAAATTATGTGCATCAAATAACATCCTCAAACACTGCGTTGTTATCTAACTACCAGAAGTGTTTGCCCAAATAATTTTTGTTTGCAAATTTAGAAGCTGGGTTAAGACCATTTGCAAAAATTGGCCCTGGAAATGTCAAGTACATAGAGCCTTTAGATAGCATCATAAATATTAAAGGGTAGACAACCTATATCATTAAGTTCCATAGACATGGTACACATATCTGGTCATTGACACCAAAAGAACAAGAAGCTTCAAATTTTTCTTTCGGGTACTTAGAAGTTTGACTTTCTATGTTCCCACCTTAAAGACAATTTATAGCATACCATCACACATTCCTGGGTTTAAAGTTAAATTCAGAGTAAACTTTTCCTTTTTTTTTTTCAATATAAGTGCACATTTTGTCTTCCATTGGTCTGATAAGATGTTTGCTTGGACAGAAACTCAAGGCCAAGGCTAATCTTCAGTGCTCCCTTGCATTGGCCTCTGAGGGATGGGTGTTATATGTATCTACCCCTTATAGTACAGTTCTGACTGCAGCAAGCCAGAATGGCCATTGCTTCCGACTGCCTATTTTTAAAATATACAATGCAGAGTAAAACAAAGATAGACAATTTAGAGTGTTAGAAATGGGGAGATTTGGATTTCATGACATTTTTATATTTTTTCATATGCTGTGTTCAGAATATAACGTGCCAAAAGTTGATAGCTACCAAGCCGAGATCTCAGATGCTATATGAGAGAGGCTTTAACAGTTTTGGAAAAAAAAATTCCTTGGGGCCTTTTTCTTACTTACTCAAAGGTAAATAAAAATAATAAAATAGCACCCCAAATAATGTACCTTAAGGTTCACAAAATTGTTTGGCGCAACCTTTCTTATTTTGTCTTTGAAACATCATGGATGATTTGCATTATTATTCTTATTCACATAAGAGAACACTGGAAGCCAGAGAACTAGAGTATGTCACAAAATGTTACACCATTAATAAGTGACAGATTCAGGATTCAAACACATACGATTTATTTCTAAAGCCCAGGACATTTTACTAAGTATTTTGAAATTAAAATACTTTCATTTATTTTAATTAAGAAATCTATCTCCAAGTATATCTGAAATTATTGGAAATTTCACAAGGTTTGTGTGATATGGAAGTTTATATTTCTAAACTTTAGTATTTCTGGCCAAATGAAAAAAAAGATATAGCTTCGTGAACTTTGACTTTATTTTTCTAATCACTTTTACCTAAATAATATTTTATATTTATCTGTGGCAACAAGAAAAGAGGGTTTTTACTATGTGGACTTAACTTTTTTGGGGGGCATCGATTTTCCTTTGTGGGTTCTTAGTAATGAAATGGGGTCATTTTCTTCAAAATGGTAATTTGAAATTATTAGTGTTTTTTTTTTTTTGTATTTGAACTACCTTATCACCTGAGCGTAACAAGCTTCATTCCTAGTGCACAGGGATGCACAACACATCTGAGCATAATTCAAGACAGAGAAAAAGAGCAAAGGATACTTTTTCAGTATAGTGGAAAATGTGGCTTTGTGCTGACTCCTTTTTGGGACTTTTAAGGTCAACCTCTCTGATCTTATTTGAATATTTGGTTCTGATCTCTCCTCTGACTGTGGATTTGGCTGCAATGCCCTGTCACACCTTAAATTTAAAATAAAATAAAATAAAATAAAATAAAATAAAATAAAATAAAATAAAATAAAATAAAATAAAAAAGAGGTTTGGGACACTAGGGAGAAAATGAGTTCAGAATTCCATCCTGTTCTCTATCAGTTGGCCAGAGTTGTCATAACAAAGTACCACAGACTGGGTGGCTTACACCACAGAAATTTATTTTCTCATAATTCTGGAGGTCAGAAATCTGAGATTAAGGTGTCAGCATGATTGATCTCCTCTGAGGCCTCTCGCCTCCCCTTGCGGAGGGATATCTTATCGCTGTGTCTTCAGATGGTTCCCCTCTGTGTCTGGTGGTGCTCTGATCTCTTCTTCTTATAAAGATATCAGTCCTAACGGTTTAGGGCCCACTCCAACGACTGCATTTTGAATTAATTACCTCTTTAAAGACTCTATTTCCAAATAGAGTCACATTCTAAGGCACCATGGGTTACAGCTACAGTGTTTGAATTTGGGAGGGGCCAGGCCAGAGACATAATTTGACACATAAGAACCTCTGGCTTTACTTCACCTCTCTCCTTTGAAGGAGGAGTTGATTATACGATTGTTCAGCTCCCAAGACACCAATGGGGCTCATGTACCAGGTGGTATTACAGGGCAGTAGGAAGTCATGCATGTGGGTATGGCTAAATGACATCTCACCTTTCTTTCTTGCACTCATGCTAACAAAGTAGCATGTGACCCAAGGCCTGACCTCAAAGGGCTTTCTTTTTTGATTCCTCTGCTTGTGTGACAAGAGGGGAAAAGGACCAATAAAGAAGAGTATTATTATAATTTTCCACATTGGCAAGCAAAAATCACATTTAAATTCTGTTGAAAAGGATGTCCAAGTTTTAGAAGAAAAAAAAAAATCTCTCTTGGCCTCATGGTCCCTTCTAGCTTTGGCATTAGCTCTCCCTTTCACTCCCCAGACACAATTCTGAAGTCTTCACTTTCTCACCTGTCCTTCATTTTTCTTCCTATTGCAACCTGGTTTACTCTTCAATCAGTTTCATAATACTGCTCTCCAATCTATTCTGAAATCAACTTTGTTAGTTCTAGTTTTGAGATTAGTGTTATTTCTGGTAGATTTCTAAAATTACCATGCATTGGTATTGTATATCCTCTGTTACTTTGAGTTCTATTTTGCCTAGTATTAAAAGTACCAAATCAGTTTATTTGGTTAGTGTTTGGCTGGCATAAATTTTCTCAAGACTTTAATAATAAAATATAAATTGTTCTGTATGGTTTTGGTTTCCATTCCTTTAAAGATAATCTGTTTTTCTCTCTAAGTGATCTTCTTTGTATCATTAATTTCTGCCATTTCACTATGATGAATCACAATTTTTATTTTTTACAAGTCATTTAACCCTCCTTGCAATTAGACACACACACACACACCACACACACACACACACTCTCTCTCTTTCTCTCTAGCTCCTCACATTATCGTTTATGTCTCTTAACCATTCTTTCATTTTTTTCTACTTCTGTCTCTATGTGCCACATTCTGAGTAATTTCTTTATCTGTGTCTTCCATCCACTAATTTTTAAGATCTATTTGTACTTAAATTACTGCTAATTCTTCCCATTAATTTGTTTTTCATTTAAATAATGGTGTATTTTATTTTATGGAAATTCTATTTGTTTCTTAGCTAGATAACTTTCCAGTCTTTTGATATTTGTTCATATTTGTTATCTTTTTTTATATTTTTAAGCCTATTGAACATACTAATATTCTGTTTCCTGGCAATCTTTATACTGAACATACTAATATTCTGTTTCTTGACTATCCTTATAATTGAAGACTTGGAATTTAATTCAGTTGCCTCTTTGTTTCTGTTCTTTTTTGCTTATAGTGTTTTATTTCCTTGTTTTACAGATTTTGATGATACGTTTACTTTTCTTGAAACTTTATCTGTGGTAGTTCAATGAGAATGAAGACAGATACGTTTCTTCAGAAATACATGAAATTGCTTCTCCTAGCCATCTGTATTAGTCAGTGTTCTCTAGAGGGACAGCACTAATAGGTTAGATGTGTATATATAAAGGGGAGTTTATTAAGGAGTATTGACTCACAGTATCACAAAGTGAGGTCCCACAATAGGCTGTCTGCAAGCTGAGAGCAAGGAAGCCAGCCTGAATCCCAAAGCTGAAGAATCTAGAGCCTGATATTCGAGGGCAGGAAGCATCCAGCACAGGAGAAAGATGTAGGCCAGAAGACTGAACCAGTCTAGTCTTTTCATGTTCTTCTGCTTGCTTTTATTCTGACTGTGCTGGCCGTTGATTAGACTGTGCCCACTCAGATTAAGGGCGGGTCTGCCTCTCCCAGTCCACTGACTCAAATGTTAATCTCCTTTGGCAACACCCTCACAAACACACCCAGGAACAATACTTTGCATCCTCCAATCCAATCAAGTTAACACTTAATATTAACCATCACATCATCTGAGGACACTGTTGGACCAGGACCACCTTATAATTATGAAATATCTATTAGTTATTTATCGGAGGCTCTTGATCTATCCTTCATGTCTTGGAATACTCTTTTTCCTTCTCTTCCTTCTCTACTCCCTCCTCCTCCTCTTTCTCTTTCTTTTACTCTTGTCCTCTGTGTGCTATATTCTGGGTTAGCCCCTCAGCAATCTGTTGTTTCATCTATTTTTTTTTTTTCTCAGCTCAGTTTGGAGTTTATTCTGGGTGGTATACATCTTTGTATTTTAATAATTTTGTTTCATCTAAGGTTACAAATTTATTCCCTTAATATCCTCATGCTAATTATTTATGTTACATGAATGTTAGATTTTCAACCTCGTAAACATATGCTTTAAAAGCATATTTTTCAGACTGTTCTATTATTTTAATATCATTTAAGAAGAATTGATCTCTGGTTGTATACTTTTGGCTATCTTTTTAATGTTTTTTGTAGGATCTCTCTTACTTTCTCTCCCACTGTTGCTCTCTCTTGCTTTCACTCTTACTGTTTCTCCATAACTTTCTGTCTAATGGTGTTTCATTTACGGTAGTTCCAAATCCATAACCAAATCCTGAAATGCATTCTGCACTAGGGTACTGTTGGGGCTCTTGCATATGAGTCCCAGACAAATTATTTCAGTTTCCTCGTGATGCTGTATGTATTTTCACCTGCTTCCCTGGGCATGAAAGCATAGAAGCACAGTTCCAGTTCCTGTATTATTAGCATCAGGGAATCCACAAAATCTTAGATTTCGACGGGTCCCCTTAATCCATATGAAATATTTTAATCCCATTTCTCTACATGAGCTAATTCTTGGCTGCCTCTGCTTTCTCCGGACCTTGAGTTGAGCAGGTTCATTTCTTCTGTCTACTCTTTGTGTTGTTTGTATGCTCTACAGGGAAGTTATCTTCTTTCTGTTCCAGGTTGGGTCTTTATTTGATTATTTTATATTTTGTCATCACAATGTGTTTGGAAACATGGGTTTAACCAAAAGTATGAACTTACAAAGTCATCTTTGCCAGAAGTCCAAACTGTTTCTTATCTTGCTACATTTTTTTTTTCCTAAAGCACAATTTTGAGTATTTTACTCTCTTACCTAAAATAATTTGACCTCTAAAAGTATAAACCTGGTAGAATAGTAACATCTCTGGTTCAGAAATATTAAAGGAAGGTTTTTATTAATATTATTATTTTTAAAGCATTATTTGAATTCTTGGTGACAACAAACTTCCATAGTGAATCTCAAAATTGTAGTTCTTTAGATGAACTATTACCTCGTTAAAAAAGGTCTGGGGATAATGGCATCAAAGTGTGAATGTCCAATTTAACTGACAATAATCCATTTTATGATGTTCCCGTGAGAATTAACTTGACAAATTATATCTTCCTGTTTAGGTTTTCATATAGAAAGATAACCTAGGTAGTCATTTATGATTCAATCATAAAATTAGTATCTGTCTTCAAGTAAGTTTGATAAGAATACAGAAAGCTGACATTTCCATTATATACAAATTTACCAGTTTGAAATATCTTTAATTATAATCTTTTCAGATAGATTCTACCAGCTGGTCTTTGCAAGACGCCTTAATGCATTTAAAGAGTTGGTGTTGTATCAGTTTCCTATCTCTGCTGTAACGATTTATTGCACATGTAGTGGTTTAAACAACACAACTTCATTACTACATAGTTATAGAGATCAGAAGTCTGACATAGGTATCACTGGGCTAAAACCATGGCGTCTGAAGGGCTGCATTTCTTCTTAAGGCTCTAGGGGAGATCTATTTCTTTGTCTTTTCCAGATTCCAGCTTGTCTCCAGGCCCCTTCTTCCATCTATAAAACATAGTATCTTCAAGCCTTTCTCTCACTCTGACCCCTCTTTTGCCTTCCTCTTCCATCTTTTCAGGATCTCAATAATTACACTGGATCCACCTAGATAATCCAGGATGATCTCCCTATTTCAAGGTCAACTGATTAACAACTTTAATTCTATTTGCAATCTTAATTCATCTTGGTCACGTAAGATCTTAAAAATCCTGATACCAACAATGTGGAAGTATGAGACAACACAAATGACAGTGCAAATTAGGCATGTTATTCAATTGTAATTCTTTGGTATGCTCTGTCTGCTAAGGTTCAAATTTATTAAATCATAAAATAAATTTTTAAAGTTTCAGAACACCCATTTTTGAATATATTTTTCTCTCATTAGCAAGTCTAATTTATATAAGTATCTTGTTATTTTTCTGGATGTTAAATTTAAATTAAATTAAATATTTCAACATTTTTATTTCGCTTGCTGCATTTGTATTTTTGGAAAATTTAAAAGAGATTTATTTTAAATTTAGGCATGTCATTAATCTTAAAAACAATATCCACAATTTTTAAAAGAATATTTTCTGAAGTCATAAAGCTTACATTTCTTATAAAGATGCTATATTTAAATGGATTTATTTTTGTTGATGTTTATTTTTTTACTACAATGAACAATTTTTGTTTAAAGCTAACAAATCATGAGAATTACTAATCAAACTCAATGATCTTTGAAATACCTGCCATTAAGTAGACAATGAGAATTTTCTAAATTTTAATTGTTTTTGAACTAATGTCTTGTTTTCATGGAAATGTTATAAAATAAAGCACTAGTGCTAGGGTACTATTTCAGAATTTTATCACAAAATACACATCTTACACAAAAAGTAATTCAAAAAATTGGAAGTATCACAACCGCAAAATAAAGAATATATAATCTGATTGTTCCTCTTAAGAAAGCCTAAAATACTGAATAAAAAATATTTTTAGAGAGTTACCTTGAGGCTGGGTGCGGTGGCTCAGGCCTATAATACTAGTACTTTGGAAGGCGGAGGCAGTCAGATCACTTGAGGTCTAGGAGTTCGCATCCACCCTGGCCAACATGGTGAAACTCTGTCTCTACTAAAAATATAAAAATTAGCCAGGAGTGGTGGTGGGTGCCTGTAATCCCAGCTACTAGGGAGGCCGAGGCAGGAGAATTGCTTGAATCTGGGAGGCAGAGGTTGCAGTGAGCCAAGATTGCGCCATTGCACTTCAGCCTGGGTGACAGAGAGAAACTGTCTAAAAATAATAAAGCCAAATATTAACGAAAGGCAGAAAGCCAGACAGTTCAGCAGAACACGGAAAATTGCTTTTGTGTGTACTGAAAGACAACAGCTACAACATGTTGTGAAATTTTTAAATGCATATCTAAATAAATCATAGATAAAAGGCAATATCATGGTGATGACTACAAAATGTTTAAGAACAAGAATAATAATGGAAATATTATGTATGAAAACTTATGGAATGCAGGTAGGCAGTATCTAGAGAGACATTTATAAACTTAACATGCCCAAGTTAGAAAAGAAGAAAGGCTGACAATTAATGAGCACATCATCTGCTTAAGTCAGGGAAACAAGACCAGTGTACCTCTAAAGTAGACTGAAGGACAGAAAATATAAAATGGGAGAAAAAAATGGATGAAACCAAACAAAATATATAAAGGATTATAAAGGATCATCAAGATATATTTTGCTCTTCAACCGACCTCCTACCCGCACCCCCAAAAAACTGATAAAATTTCCAAAACTATGGAAAATCTCGTGATAAATCGAGAGAAGCTAAAACAACAGAAGTAATGTGAAAAAGGACGTAAACATGGAAAATACAGCGGTAAAAATATAAGAAGAGAGTAGGAACATCTTTGTGGCAAGAAATTTGAAAACTTAAATGAGAGGACAAATTTTTACACCAACAAAATTCTACAAAGTAAATGATGAGAATGTATATGAGAATAGATAGAAATGGATATGTGGAGACATTCAGCACTTTTCACAGGATTAAATTGGTAGCTTAAAATTGTTCCACAAAGAAAACTTCAGGCCTAAGCAATTTTACTAATAAGTTATATTATTAGTATATTCGATGAATTAATGTGATAATTTTATTTAATTTTTTTGATAAAATAATTTTAAACAAAGTATGTCAGAGTATATGAAGATATTTCCTAATTCATTTTATGAGACCAATTTAATCTTGGTAGCAAAGCCTGACAAAGATGAGTAAGAAAATCATATGCCAACTTCACACATAAATATAGATGCAAAAGAAAATATTAGTAATTAAATTCAACCATTTAATTGTGTAACCAAACAGAGGGAGCGAAGGAGAAAAGGAAGGGGGGGGCAGGGGGAGAGAGAGAGAGAGAGAGAGAGAGAGAGAGAGAGAGAGAGAACAAGCTGAGTTTGTTCGTGCAAGGCAATACAAGTTTGTTTAAATGTTAAAAACAATCAATTTTTGTAATTTATTATATTAGAAGCTAAAAGGAGAAAAATCATAGGTTAACTGCAAGGATGCAGAATAGGTGTTTGAGAAAGTATTTTAAATGTTTTCCTTCCACTTTTGCCTATATTTAAAGTTATCTGCAAAACCAGGCATTACTTTAATAATCAAAAAGAAATAAAACATTTTAAATTAAATCTCATTATCTAAAGTGGAATTCTTCATCTTCCTTCCCAAATGCTCTTCACTTACTGACATTTCTATCACCATAAATGGAATCATTTTTCTGGTTGCCCAGACTTACTACTCTAGTGAATGATTTCTTTCTCTTGAGTTGGGGAGATGTTGGAAAGAAAGATGATAGCTGGAAACAATACTATACTGTTCTCTGATTGGCCGTATCTGTATCTCATGCTTCTACCCTGGAGCAATGGTGTAGCTTAACTTGAACCACATATATCAAAAATAAGGGAGAGTTGGCACCTTAAAAAAAATGGTGGTACCGCTTGCAGGAGAAGAATAATGTATGTTGGAAAGTTTTTATTTTTTAACTTAAAAATAAATTAAAACTCACTATGAGGCTTCTGCCTGTTGTTTGGAGATGTATATGCTAAAGACTACCAAAACATACCCCATATATTTGCCTGCTCATTTTAATCTGACAATTGGTTTACAGTTTATTTAGATTGTGTGTTTCATTCAGGCAAGGATTATGCCATTCATATTTTTACTCCCAGTACCTAGATAGTGCCTGACAATGACATTGAGTTCCTTGCATTTGTAAGCTAATCATGCTCCTTTCATGTGATACTGACTTTACTGTCTTCTTAAACAGTTATTTAAACATTTCATGTTCCAAAGCCTCACTTATACTTATTTCTACATCTTGCAGAATTACTGATCTCAGAATTCTAATGCTAATGCTCTTTATAGTTTTCAAAAATCTGAAAATATTTACTATACTTAACAAAAAAGAGGCTATACGTATATTTAAGCCTTTTCCATTCAAAAACTATTCCTATTGTACAAATGACTTTGCCTTAAGCAGCAAGCAATAGAAAACTCAGTGGGAATACATTTCCTTATGAACCTAATAAGCTTTTCGTCTATTTTCTTCTAGTAAATTCCATGTGCTAATAACTACATACAAAAGTTTTGTCTTAAAAAATGCTTCTCAAATTTTAATGTTCTTATCAACCACTTGGGAATCTTGGTAAAAATGCACGTTCTGATTAAGTAAATCTAGATAGAGCTTGAGATTCTAATAAACTCTCACATGATGCCAATGTTGTAATGAAAGTGAGGAGTCTACAGTTACTCTTACATTTGCAGAATTATCGACCAGGCCAGTGGCTCACGCCTGTAATCCCACACTTTGGGAGGCCGAGGTTGGTGGATCAACTGAGGTCAGGAGACCAGCCTGGGCAACATGGCGAAACCCCATCTCTACCAAAAATACAAAAGTTAGCTGGGCATGGTGGCACGTGCCTGTAGTCCCGGATACCTGGGAGGCTGAGGTAGGAGGATTGCTTGAGCCCGGAAGGCAGAGTTGCAGTGAGCCAAGATCACGCCACGGTACTCCAGCCTGGGTTACAGAGTGAGACCCTGTCTCAAAAAAAGAGAAAGAGAAAGAGAAAAAGAGAAAGGGAGAAAGAGAGAGAAAAAAAAGAAAGAAAGAAAGAGAGAGAGAGAGAAAGAAAGAAAGAAAGAAAGAAAGAAAGAAAGAAAGAAAGAAAGAAAGAAAGAAAGAAAGAAAGAAAGAAAGAAAGAAGTAAAAGAAAGAAAGAAAGAGAGAGAGAGAGAAAGAAATCATTAGCACTTAGATTTGGTGTACTGATCAACTCCTTAGTTCTCAGTTTTAATGGTCTCTACATGAAAGCTTTAAAAAGTAGATTTGGGTTTAAAAAAATAAACTTGAGTGAAAGAAACCACCCATAATCCTATATTTGTTCCACTTTGACTCCTTTATCTTTTGTAGATCATTCAATGAGAGACTGATTTTATTAGTCCTATGTCCTAATCATCTTTTTCTTCCCTATTTCTACAAGGCTGCCAAACTCCTGACTTCTAGACAGGAAGCATAAGATCCTTACCTTTGCCTTTTGCCCTAACTCCTTCATTCAGTCATTTCCACATTTTGGAGTTTTGTTTCTTGTTTTGCACATAATAAGTTTAAAGGCAAAGCAATTCCATGAGTGGCTAATTCAGTGGCTTAACAACATTACCAAGGATCTAGGTTGTTTTCATCTTTCCAGTATGCCATCCTCACTTTGTTGGCTTATGCACTTAAGGTAATGTCCTTTATTTTCTCAAGATGCTTGCTTTAGATCCAGGTGTCAAATGCATGTAACAACATGCAGAGGCCAGAAAGCGTCTGTTCCTTTTATACATAACCTTTTAGGAGGAGGACTCATTTCCAAGAAGTCCCTCAGCATATTCCATTATGTCTCAGTTAAAGTTTTACTTATCCTAGCAAGAGAAAACACAATCGTGACTGGCTTAGAATAGTCTAGTGTTCTAATTTTTTTGAAATATTTTATTTCTAATATTCATCTCTTGTGACTGGGTAATAGTAACCCTACTTGTTTTCTGGCACATGGATACAACTTCTCAGAAGAAAATTAGGGCTCTGCTGGCAGAAAAAATGGAAGGTAATGAATGGATATTGTACTCCAGTCCAACTCAAGGGTGGCCCTAAAAAAGATTGACCCCCTCATCAGAGAAGGCGGCTTTCATGGGTACAACTACATATTCTACATAAAGATTTACCTTCCCCGCCTGCAATGCTCCTGCAAGCAGCACTATTCACGAACTTAGAGAATGACTTGATCAACTGCCATTTTCCCCTATATATCTTCTCTGACTAGGACTGCATTTTATAGCAATGGTAGCCAGTTTGAAAGAACAGTGAAATGGCCCACCAAAGGCTCAGTTACAGTTCAAACAAGGAGACAACACCTTGTGAGATGAGGATGCTATTCCTACATAGTGAAGTATATGTTTTAATCCAGCAACTAATTTAGGCTTCATTGATAGGATGTGTAAGTCTGGGAGTCAAAGCATAGAGGTGGAAGTGGCTCTTCTCACCAATTACTCCTTTTTTTTTTTTTTTTGAGACAGGGTCTCACTCTGTCACCCAGGCTGTAGTGCAGTGGCACGATCACAGCTCACTGCAGCCTTGATCTCTCAGGCTCAAGTGATTCTCCTGCCTTCTGGCCTCAGCCTCCGAAGTGGCTGGGTCTACAGGTATGCACCACTATGCCTGGCTACTTTTTCTTTTTTTCTTTTGCTTTTTTTTGTACAGGTGGGGTCTCACTGTGTTGCCCAGACTGATCATGAAATCCTGGGCTTAAGCAATCCTGCCACCTTGGCCTCCCAAAGTTCTGGGATTGAAAGCATTAATCACAGTGGCTAGCACTGTACTCCCACAATTATTCGCACAGTAGAAGAAATTTTTCATCCTGTCCCAAATAATATGGTTCGATAATTTGAAGGTCATAATGCCCAAATGCTTCCATGAGTCAATATCAACATCTTCGCAATGAACTGGAAGCTAAAACTATTCCCAGGACATTTTGGGCATCTCATGCTGATGAACCATTAGGCAGAGAAGGTGGAGGTCACTACACTGTCCTGGGTGATTTGTCACAATAACTAGAAAGAAATTAGGTTATTGTTACTTAATAGAATAAAAGAGACTGTGTTTCGAACTTAGAGGCATCACTGTGGTATCACTCGATACTCTCTTGCCTAATTATCCTTAGAAAACTGCTAATCCAGTGAAGACATGACCACCAATTGCTTAGAATCTGTGAGAATAAACATATGAGTCACTCCATCAGATCCAAAACTCTGCATAGGTAAAAGGGCTGGCACAAGATAAGGAAAGCCAAGAATCATAGCATAGTTGCTATGCTAATAATAACATAATTGATGTTATTGTTAATAGTTGATGGCTATTTTCTTTACTTTGCACTGCTACATTATCTGAAGAACATTCGTTGTGGCTAACATTTTAGAATTTTAATTAACAATTGGCCAATTAACTATCTCAGGATGCCCTTGGATTCCTCTAGAGATCCTAACTGATTCGTCTGCCTTAGGGAATCTCATCTCTTCCCATGGGTTTATTTTTCACCAGCATACAGGGGAATTTCTGGCTCTGACTCTGCCATAAGCTGCAAACATTGATATCCCATTGCCTACTGGTTGTCTTCAACTTAGGTTATTAATTTCCTTCCTCGAACCCCATAATTGTTGCTATTCTCACTGAACCAACTGACTAACCTGGGTAAACATCTTAGACTGTTTCTTTCTCTTCTCTCCTTATGTCCAGGGCAATTATCTTATTCTGTCTAATGAATTATGTAAATATTCATTGTATCCTATTCTCATAATTATTATGGTGACAGCCTAGGTTAGTTCCTTATTTTATCTTGTTTGGATTATCAAGAATATAACCAAAATAAAAATGGGACCTTAGTTACCATATGGAATTACCTTCAAAGAAACAGCAATCAAGAAACAAAAAACAAAACAAAACAAAACAAAACCCAGAATCTTTAATCTCATCTAATCAGATATAATCTACTCAATCTTTTAATAAATACCAAAGGACAGAAAGAATATTACTAATAAAAATGAATTATATCTTAAATTCCTCCATCCTATCTCTGTTTCTTTACCTCATGGTCCATGTGGACGACAGCTTCTTCTCTGAAGCATTGCATCCCTTCTCAAAACTAAACTCTAGTATATCTTTTTCCCCAGCTTGTGATTTCTTCTTTTTCCAGTAATGACCCTTAGAAGGCCTTAGTGCTATGCGGGAATATCTAGACTCTTCCTTACAAGCTGGAGAAAGAGCAGAAAGGGCTGTGAGGTAAAGCAAAGAAGGGATTAGTTTATTAGACTCCTGCGTTTTCCCCTTGAAAACTAATGACACCTGACCAGGTGCAGTGGCTCATGCCTCTAATCCCAGCACTTTCGGAGGCTGAGGCTGGCAGATCACCTGAGGTTAGGAGTTCGAGATCAGCCTGGTCAACATGGTGAAACCCCATCTCTACTAAAAATACAAAAAAAAAAAAAAAAAAATTAGCCAGGCCTGGTGGCAGGCACCTATATTCCCAGCTATTCCGGAGGCTGAGGTAGGAGAATCACTTGAACCCAGGAGGCGGAGGTTGTAGTGAGCCGAGATCACGTCATTGCACTCCAGCCTGGGTGACAAGCGTGAGATTCTGTCTCAAAAACAACAACAACAACAACAACAACAAAAGGGAGAATTAATGATACCTTTTCCTGCTATATGGAAACACTTCTTCTCTGAAGGTCCAAACATCAGCATCTTATTCTCCACACAAATTCTGCTTTCCCCCTCCTGTTGGGTCGAATAACATTACTTCTGTCAAGTTGTGGAGTATGGACTAAATTTGTCTCATTTTCTATAATAAATGTTGTAAATATGGACCATCTCCACCTCTTCTGGTATCTGCAAAGTACCAGAGATCGATTAGTGGTCATTGTTATCCTGTTCATGATCTTTCTTGCTACACTAGAAGAAAATTGGTAGGCTCATCCTCCAAACTTGATCTAAGTTGGTTTTAGGAGATTTCCTGGCAGAGAGTGGGAAACCTGATTATTTGTGTACTTACTAGGAACTCTCCTGCTGAAGGGCTGATTTCAGGAGGCTCACCTTTACCTGCAGCACTTCATGAACTCAATTTCCGTTCTTGAGGGCATCCATGATTGTCTTTCTTCCTCCTTGGGTCTGATTAGCTAACTTCACCAATAGTGAGAAAAGTAAGGGTCCCTCTGTTTTAAGACGACAGATAAGACTCTCCAATTTTTTACTACAAATCCTCACAAAAGGGCCAACTCCAAATTATTCTGAATTTCGGTTGTGTGGACTGTAATGGCTGTTTCTCAAATCTGATTTTTTTTTTTTTTTTTTTTAATGTGAGAGAGTTTTCTTTGTTCATTGGTGCACAATGAGGCATTTAACACATGAGTTTCAGACATTCTCTGCTCTGCTTTTTAACCACTACAAAACAGTCAGTCACCATGATGGAGATCCTGGTGGTCTTGAATCCATGAATTTTCTCTAGTACTGGGTCTTTGGATTCTGACTTCAGTACTCAGCATTTCTCTGCGTCTGATGCCTGCCACTTCTGTAGAATTTCAGCAGCATGTTCCAATCATGAGGCAAACTGATTCTTCTCTAATCCTGGAATGGTGATCCCTGTGAATTCCTGATCCTGTGTTTATGCTGGCATTTAATCTATTCCAGTTGTTCTGCAGCCTACCTGACCCATGGTAGGCACAAAATCCACCAGGGTATTATGTTTCTGCTCTCTTTCTAAGGATAAGTCTAATTTCTTGATAAAGTTGATGTGGGTTAAAACCCAATTTTCATCTTGTTATTTGGACAGAAAAAGAAGCAGAAAACTAGGGCAGTCATTGGAATGGAAAAAATAACCATTAAGGGAAATATTTTTAAGGTAAGTGAAAATTAAGCCATGTTATACTGGCTTAATTAGGAAGATTTAATTGCATGAATGAGAAATTAATGTTTCGGGGCTGAGAGAGAAATATCACAGAGGCAAATTCCAAGAGAAAGAGAGAGGAAATGGCATTCAGGGTGTGTATGAGTGGAAGAATATCCCTTTGAATGGAGTAAAATCCATTTAATTGATAGAGTGGCTGGCAGAGAGTCGATTTGCACTGTCGCTACTTCAGCTCCTTCCATCCTCAGTTCAGACGTCCCATCACAGTACGAAGTGAATTTTGTCAGAGTCATCAATTGTCTTCATCTTGATAAGCCAATAATAATTTTCAGCTTTTATTTTTATGACCTTTCACCAGTGCATAAACTATTTGACTACTCCTTTACTCTTAATCCATCTTCTACTCAGGTGACTTTTCTTCAATTTCCTTTCCTTGTTTTCCCTTCTATACTAGACTTTTCAATGTCAGAATTTTTAGGTCTCTGTTCTTCACCTTTTTCCTTTCTCTTTCTACAGTCTTGGCTTCAAATAATATCTTTGTTCTGATGAAGTTCAAATTTACACCTCTCACCCAGATCTTTCCCAAGTCAACATTTTGTTCTTCTTATATTAACATCTAACAGGTCGTGATCAATTTATCATGACCAACACAAAACTCTTGACTTCCTACCTCATACCCACCCTCTCTCCCTTCAAACACACACATCTTCCCAAGCCACCAGTAGATTGGACTGCACCTTTGTCCTCCCAACTGGTTGGTTGGTCTTTACAATACCCTTCTCCCTGTACCATGACTTACTTATATAGCAGCAAGAGATATCACCTCACAGCTGTTAGAATGGCTGTTATCAAAAAGATAAAAGATACCAAATGTTGGTGAGGATGTGAAGAAAAGAGAACTCTTGTGTACGGTTGATGGGAATGTAAATTAGCACATCTATTATGGAAAACATTATAGAGTTTCCTCAAAAAATTAAAACTAGAACTACCACTTTAACAATCCCATTTCTGGTTATACATACAAAGGAAATGAAATCAGTATGTTATACCATAAAGACACATTTTATGCTACTAATATATATTTATTGTGGCACTATTCACAATAATGAAGAAATAGAATAGAGGCAGGAATGGCATGAACCCGGGAGGCGGAGCTTGCAGGGAGCAGAGATCACACCACTACACTCCAGCTTGGGCGACAGAGCAAGACTCCATCTCAAAAAGAAAAAAAAAAAGAAAAAGAAAAAGAAAAGAAATAGAATCAATCTAAATGCCCATCAACAGTAAACTAAAGAAAATGTGGCACATATACATCATGGAATACTACAGAGCCATAAAAAATAAATGAGATCATGTCCTTTGCAGCAACATGGATGGAGCTGGAGGCCATTGCTTTAGCAAACTAATACAAGAGCAAAAATCCCACATGCTGCATGTTCTTATTTAAAAGTGATAGCTGAACAATGAGAACACATGGGCACAAAGAGCAGAACAACAGACATTAAGTTCCACTTGAGGGTGGAGGATGGGAGGAGGGAGAGATCAGAAAAATGCCTATTGGGTATTATGTTTATTACCTGGGTAATGAAATAATCTGTACACCAAACACCTATGATACGAGTTTACTTAAATAACAAACCTGCACATGTACCCCCTGAACCTGAAATAAAAATTATAATAAAAAAGAAAGCATTATGTTGAAGAGATAATCTACAATCCTTCATTCATTACAGCATTGTTCACAGCAGCCAAGATATGGAGTCAAACTAAGAATCTGTCAATGGATGAATAGATAAAGAAAATGTGACATATTTACAAAATGGATTGCTATTCAGCTTAAAAATGAAGGGAATCCTTATTTGCAACAACATGGATGAAAATGGAGGACATTACACTAAGTGAAATAAGCCAGGCACAGAAAGATACATACTGCATGACCTCATTTGTATGTGCAATCTAAAAAAGTTGAACTCCTAGAAGCAGAGAGTGGAATGGTGGTTGCCACAGAACAGGGTGAGGGACGGCTGATGAGAAGATGTTGGTCAAAGGGTTTGAAGTTTTGGTTAGGGTGAAGAAGTTCAGGAGATGTATTATACAGTATGGTGGCTATAGTTAATATTAATAATAATGTATTGTATACTTGAAAATTGCTAAGATCTTACATGTTCTCACCAAAAAAATAAGTGTGTGAGAAAATGCATAGGCTTATTAGCTTGATTTAGCCATGTCACAATGTATACCTATATTGAAACATTACATGGTTTACTGTATATATATAAATTTTTTGTCAATTACGTTGTTTTACATTTTAAAAATTTTAATTGACAAATAAAAATACATATTTATCATGTGCAGCATGTTTTGAAATATGTGTACATTGTGAAATGACTAGTTGAGCTATATTTATATCTTAATTTTTAAAACATGTTACATTGTTACAAATGCCAGCCCTATTAAAATGTAGTCTCCTTGAGAATGAGATCTCTGTACTCTAAAATTCCTCAGTATTTGTTGACTGATATAAATTCCTAAGGAAATTTTTTATGCTTCTTTTCATATTAGCAAACACAAATGTCTGGGTCTCAGCCTGAAACATCAATTCCTGAGGTCTACATTCCTTCCCAAATCAGAATTCCAGTCTCGGCATTGTCTCCACCATGTTCCTTTGTTTTTCTCTTAAAATTTCAAGACTAATCAAGGTCAAAGTTTGCATTTCTTTATACCATTTAAATATTTCTTTTTCATCTCTGCCATTCTCAATATCCTTTACATGGACAGCAGCTATTCGTCTCAAAATTTCTTCCTTCTAATATCTCAATCTCTAATCTAAAATGCTTCTAAAAACATAAGCCAGGCCGGGCACAGTGGCTCACACCTGTAATCCCAGCACTTTGGGAGGCTGAGGCAGGTGGATCACGAGGTCAGGAAATTGAGACCACCTGGCTAACATGGTGACATCCTGTCTCTACTAAAATACAAAAAACTAGCTGGGCATGGTGGCGGGCGCCTGTAGTCCCAGCTATTTGGGACACTCAGGCAGGGGAATCACTTGAACCCAGGAGGCAGAGGTTGCAGTGAGCTAAGATGGCGTCACTGCACTCCAGACTGGCGACAGAGCGAGACTCTGTCCTAAACAAACAAACAAACAAATGCCAGTCATTCTTAACTCTTCTGCCTCCCCCTCTACCTTTTGTAGAAATACCTCATAGTTCTGTCCATTTCCAAAGTAAATCCTCTCCATTATCCTTGCGCTATCCAGTTTGGCAGTTTTATCTCTCCCATTATTTTTATCAACATAATAAAGAGCTTAGTAATGAAGTAGAAAGTGGGCACAGAGGGACGCAGAAGCAGGAGAAAGAAAGGCCTGTGTACTAACATCAATCTCCATTTCTCATCCCTGGAGTCCACCCCCCACACTGACATCAGAGTAGTCTCTAGGAAATGTGAACTAGGGTCTCGTTATGTTGCCCAGTGTAGTTTCAAACTCCTGGGCTCAAGCAATCTTCCCGCTTTGATCTCCCAAAGTGCTGGGATTACAGGCATGAGTCACCACATCCGGCCTGAACTACATCTTTTGAATTTCCTATTTAATCATGTCCAAGGTCTCCAGTCCTAGATATGAATACGAGGAGGTCAAGGAGTAGACATCTTTATTTCACCTTTGTTTACTAACTGACTAGTATAGTCCAGGCTCATGACAGGCACTCAATAAATATTTGTTGAATCAATAAATGAATGACAATCTTTTACAATGTTTCTTTATGTACCATAAACTCAGTCACATTTGTTTCTGTTTACTACTCTATCTTCAAACTGCAATGCTGGATCATTTCAAGTTCCAGAAACACACGGAGCCATTTTCTTCCTTCATTTCTTTTCTCATTATTTTTCCCTATGAACCAAATGAATCTCTAGATTGAACTTCAGCCTATATTCTACTTTCATTCAATTCATTCTTCAACATTTCCACAAGGGTAAGATTTATCATGTTCATATCCATTTCGTCTCTTCCACGCATTGTAGATGAGAGCTGATAGGTGCTCGGTAGATATTTGATGCCTTAAATAAAATTAAATAATCTTGCCTTCATTACCAAGATTTTCACAGAGTATTTCATAATCTCATCCCAATAGTCTTTCCATACTGGCAGAGTAAATATTATTATTTCTCTTCTCATATCATAAAAGTTTTAGGTGGTTTGCTGGATACAACATGATTTATGACAGAGGTGGCACTAAAATTCACGTCTTCTAATATTATTTATTTTTCCCTGTTCATAATAGACATGTTTAACTACATTTTCATGGTGCCATGGGATCCAGTTGAATTTAGCAGCCATCTAGGGACTCATGGCAAAAGATGCTAGTTTTTTTCTTTTTTTTTTTTTTTTTTCAGTTTTGTTTTATTTTGCTTTGTCTTTTTCCTAACTGGGATCTGTGGAAGGTCTATTTCAGCAGAGAATCTGAGGATGGATGAAGAGGAAACGTTTTCTCGCTTTGAGCTTCAGAAGTTTCTCTGGAGACATGGGAGAAGAATCAGGATTGTTTTGTTATAAAGATTTTTTTATAATAAAAACACCGTATTACATTTGCAATTTTATCCCACTTCACAGTATTAAGCACAATTTCTAAAAAACTTAAAACATGCCATTTTTATTAATAGTCCATTTAAAACCACCAAACATTTTGATGTCAATTACTAAAACAAGGTTTAACGCTGTCAAAAAGCATTAGTGCTAAAAACAGTCATCCTTTCTGTATTTTCATCTGCAAAGCATTACAGTTTATAAAACAATTTTAACTCTGAATACGTAAGGCCTTATATGAAGGTTTCCATATGTTAAGAATTTTATTTGTGTGTTTGATTTTAAATTGCTTTGAAAAACAGACAGTTGAGGTTTATAGAAAGGAATCTTTCTTTTAGGAAATAAATGTCTCAAAAGTGCAGGGCACCAGCAGTAAAAACATTCTGACCGCAAATCAGAAACACATTGGGAAGTGTTTGTTGAGTACACCTTCTGAAACCAGTATTTTGTTTCTATTTGCTGGAAAATTGAAAAATCTGTTGTATCTTGGCATGGCTTTTTGGCCCAGCCCCAGATTTCTTGTGCAGTAGATGGCATTATTGAATATATATACACAGCTAAGCTGCCTGGCTCTCTGTTTTCATCAAATAAATTTTAAATATAAAATGTACCTGCTAACAATACCATTATTCAGCTACAGCTGCTACCCGAATCAAATTAGTTTGCATATTCTTTTTTTCCCCCTTAAAAATTGTGTCTAAGACAAAAAAAAAAAAAAAAAAAAAGAAAAGAAAAGAAAAAGAGAGAGAGAGAAGAGAAGATGACAATTAATCAGTGTTTTGGCTGCCGAGTGGCATCTGGCCAAAAGCCACCAGGCTGACAACTGAGGTTTGGAGTGTGTTTTTGCAAGGCTAATTTAAGGTGAACTTAGATGGATTCAAGATTTATAAGCCTTAAAATGTCCTGACTGGAGCAAAGTTCAAGTAAAGTAATCTGCTGCTCACTGCACAGACAGGGCTCAGCCCACACTGCCCTGTGATTTAGTCTATAGTCAAGGAGAATTTTAAAAACAGGCAGAAGGGCTGAGTTTCTGTGTTTCACTTCAAAGGTCTTCTAATAACTGAGAGGATTATACTCTTTTAACCAGCTAAGAAGGTTAGGTGGTTTTGAGCGAGTGCTTTTATAGCTATCAATAATTCTAAGTTTAAACTTTAAGGATCGCCTCTAGTGTACATCTCCTTTAACACATTAATGACTGTGAGAAACTCGTACTTCTGTCTTATAATTTCATAATTTCAGAATCAATGGCAGAACTTTCCAAGGAATCGAAAAGACCTCTGGGGCTTCACAGAGTGGTGGGTATGGGATTGAGAAGCGATCTTGAGAACCATTTAATTAACATATTTAGCCTATTTGAAACAGTTTGTAAAAATGCCTTGAATATAAGAACGTATTATTTGAGTAATTGCTAAAAAAATAGAAAGTGGGCTTTGTTATTAGTTGCTGTATCTGAGCATGTTATAGCCAATACTACTAGATTAGGAGGAAGTTCAAATGCTTGCTTTCTTGTGACAAAAAGAAAGAAAATGAACAAAAGGAAGCCTTCCTCTATGTGAAACACTAAGGATGGTTTAATCGAAATGAAAAGGAACAAACAGAAAACAGCTATTATTTTTAACAAGGGAAGAGAATATTAATTATATTTGTTGAATGAATGCCCTTTATAAGGAGTTTCATTTCTTTCTTCCTGTTTATCATTATCAATAGAGAGCTAAAATACTCTCTAATGCAGTTTCGGTGTCTAATAGATACATAAATGGTAAACAATCAGAAGGTTAAAGTACAGCATCGATTTGTTAAAAATAAATTAAATTGTCACACAGAAAACACACTGTGTTATTAGTTTATAAATTTCCTTTTCAAAGAGGCTCAGAAAGAGACACCTATGATGGTACAGGGAATTGCAAATTACCTCATTTAAAAATAATAAAATGATATTTCAAAGTAATAAGTTACATCTTGTAAACAATAATTGATGTTTACAATGGTTCTGAGGGAAAGCAGGGAAAGAACTTTTGAGATTTTAAGTAACATCAGCCTTTATAACTGTAAGAAAAAACAAGATAATTAAATAGTTGTTTCTTTCACTTTTAAATATTTTTCTTAGGCTGCACTAGTATATTTTCCCTGGCAGCATCAGAGACAAACATGCGTTGTTGCATTACAGATGAAAAACTAACTGTGCATAGCCTTGCAGATTGCCAGACATCAAGCAAGGGGCTACTTATTCCCTCAGCACTCTTAACTTAAACAGCCTCAACTTTCCCCCTAAACATACGTTTTATTTTCTACAAATGTGCATATGTTGTATATGGAAGCTTGGCAAGTTCTTTGTCTGCTTCTTTTATTTTAAGGTCTACTTTCCACCTGCATTGGAATACGGGTAGCAAGACATAAAACAGTCTAACCAGGCTGTGGGGACATGCCTTCCCTGGGAGAGAAGTCTGATCTGTTTTCTTCTGTAAAATGAAAGAGGCTCTGATAAATATAAAATCATATTTTTTACCACAGCACTTTTTTCCAACACATGCAACACCATCTTAGAAATAGAATTTGTGCTGATCTTTATTTCCTTGGCTCAGGAACCAAGGGTACCCAGATGCTCTGGTAAGTTTTGCACTGGTTTCATCCTTATGTAAATGTGTTTGTTATGATTAGACTCATTTGAAAAGCTCAGGACCAGAGAGATTCACAGCTGAATTCTACCAGAGGTACAAAGAAGAGCTGATACCATTCCTGCTGAAACCACCAAAAGAATTGAAGGGGAGCGACTCTTCCCTAACTCATTCTAGGGGCCAGCATCACCCTGATACCGAAATCTGGCGGTGATGCAACAACAACAAAAAAGAGTACTTTTCAAATTTTCTAGTTTGACTTACACCAAGAAGTCTTCTATCATACTTGTGGACTTAGCCTTTAGCTTTGAGGGCTTTGAATGCTGGGGCTAGAGTTCAGGGGAGAAATCTTCACCAGGGGAGGCCCGCTCCTTGCAGTGAGAAAACTGAAGTCCCCATGAGCTACACTCACATACATTGAGTGGATTAACATGAGTTTTTCTCTGATATCTCACATGCATTTTAAATAATGGATTTATATTAATTTGTTTATTTGCTTTTTTTTTTTTTTTGTCTGTTTGCAGCTAGGAAGTATTGCATTCCTATCAGAAAATGCCAGGTGTTTCATTAACCAATCCTTAAGTATATTATAGTGGGCATTATCTCCTAGAAAGAACTACAACTCATAGGACTGTTCTAAGTTTTATCTTTTCATTCTTCTTTCCAGTACAGCAGGGATGGGAGTCAGAGCAACTCGAAAGCCACACCTTAAGCTTCACCTGTGGCTGATCAGATATATATTTAAGATTGGACCTTCCATTGATGTAATAATCTTAAACTTACCAAAACGGGAAAAGGGTAAATCTCCACCTATTCATTACTTCTACTGAATTAATGACATTCGAGTTCTGTGACAGATCTCTATTGTTATTGCATTGTGGACTGCCATTTTTTCTGTATTCTTTAAAAATCCAAAGGCATTGACTTAAAATCTGTGTACTTATCATTGATTTTCAAGATATTCACTTAATATGGCAATATTAAAATGCATTTTTTCTCCTGAAGATACAACAAACCTACTGTGTTTGGAGTAATTTTATGGTAAGATCTTTCCCTATTACTTTCTTCACTCTATGCAGCAGTTGCAGAAAAATTTCTTCTCCAATTTTAGGTACAATGGCAGTTATAAAAACAATAGTGGAAGAGAAATGTAGTTTTTTTTTTTTTGCCTAAGGATATTTCCTACTTCCTGTAAAGAGAGAGCACTGAATCATGAACTAAATAAGTTAATAAGCTTATGCTGTCTCCAAAAATGATATTTTGAATTGGACTTGGAGATTCAATGTTTTTGTTAACATTAGATGCAATTACATGAAGTAATTTAGTCATTTAGCTACGCATAGCTGAATGTGTGACATAGGGCTACACTTGGTCACTTGTTGCACATAGACATACCCCCAAGCCTAACAGAGCAAGTAGTGATTCATACACTCTAGAAAACCAAGCCAAAGCAAGCCAAGCCAAAACAAAAACAAAATTTAAGGTAAACCCATCTTGTTAGATGGTTTTGATAATTTCCTCTCCTGAAACTGGGGGCAGGCAGGGCAAAGATTCTGAGTTTGTTGCTTTATGTTATTTAGAAGATGAACTTTGCTTTCACTAAACCTATATCTCTAGCAGCTTTGCTTATATTCTGTAGAACTATTTCGAGTTCTGGAACACAGACTATTATATATTACTATCACATCAGCTTATGTTCTTATTAGGCATCATTTGAAGATATGAGGGCTGCTTGATAAATAGTAACTATGGCTCATTTTTAGGCATGGCTACAAAAGGCACATAAAGCCTGAGACAATTTCTTACTACCAGTATTATGCATTAGTCTGCTGAAAGCAATGGAAGTGTGATTAAGAAAAAATCTTGTTATCAGTTGAAGGTCTCTGAGTTTCTCTGGCTACTTCCACTTTTTTCTTCACAATGAGAAATGAGAAAATGTACAAGCAGCTCTTAGGAAGTTTGCTCTCCTCATCTAAAGTTAGTGTTGTAGGTGATGCACACTTGCATCTGAAAGCTTTTACAGTTATCAAATCTTGTATATGTATGGCATTTCTTCTGCCTTCAGCAATCATCTGACCTTGTTTGCAGTTTTTCTGTCCCAAGGTAAGTCTGAGAACAAAATGGAATTTAAGTGCTGCTCAGATTGGTAGACTATTGCATAGCTAACCTATCTCTAAAAACAATCCACACAAATTTAAAGCAGAAATGAAGCCTATTGCTGCTGTTAAGCTAAAAGTCTATTCAGAATCCCTAGGTGGTATGGAAAGCATTTAGACTCATTTCATTCACATGTCAGGTAAAGACTTTCATTTAGCAGTGAGATGAATGCTGAATAATGGATCTTTTGAATAATGTAATTAAGAATTCATTAGAGGGAACTTAAAAAATGACAGAATGCAATGTGTGTGTGTACTCCCTACACTAAACTCCCAAAATGTATCATAGGGTTGATGATTTTTAAAAATCAGCAGAGAACCAATTAGAAAAATACTGATTTCATTTACAAAATTCTGACATTAAAATTCAATGAGGAACAAATATACATTTGAATTTATTAAAAACTATGTTAAATCATGATTAAAGATCATTTATATTATTTCAAAATGTACTCATAATATGACAAAGGACTTAACCAACACTTTTTCTGAAAAGATCTTTTAGTGTTCCCCATGCGAACCTCATGATATTGAAAAGATTCACTTTGTTCTTGGATATCTGATCGAATGAGAAATGGCAAACTTCCCTTTTAATTCCTAGCTGTATTTTAATTTAAATGATGAAAAGGTTTAAAAGAGACCCAAATGTGCAACAGCAGGTTAGCGACTTGCCTGTAACAAAAGCAGGTACTGCTGTTATCTTGTATTGCTGTAATTTACACAAGAGGAAGACGTGAAGAATCACGGTTTCGTCAGTGAGCAGACATACTAATACTCCTACCATCCCAGTGTTCCCATAGCCTCTCTTGTAACATGCTGCTTGCATGCTATGGAAAGAAGCTACTTGATGAAGAGGAAGCAGAAATTTGTGTATATCAGAGTTTAGTGAGTGAGGATCTAGGAGAATCTCTTATAGAAGCAATGGTAGAATTGTTACCATTTTTCTTGGTAAACGGGACATTTTACTAAATCTTAGAAATGCCTTTTCCTAGGCGGGGTGTGGTGGCTCATGCCTGTAATCCCAGCACTTTGAGAGGCCGAGGCAGGCGGATCATTTGAGGTCAGGAGTTTGAGACCAACCTGAGCATGATGAAACCCTGTCTCCACTAAAAATACAAAAATTAGCCAGGCATGCTGGTGCATGTCTATAATCCCAGCTACTCGGGAGGCTGAGGCATAAGAATCCCTTGAACCAGGGAAGTAGAGGTAGCAGTAAGCAGAGATCACGCCACTGCACTACAGCCTGGGCAACAGAGCAAGACTGGAAAAAAAAAAAAGCATTTTCTTAGCATTTATGATAATCTATTTTTGTCCATGGAAAGGAACCACATTCAGTAAATTACTCTTGCATTTTTTTTCTCTTAGTATGTTACAAGCCATGATTATCTGTAGCGTAAAATCTATTTTTTATCAGTTTTTTTCCCAAAAAGCCAAGAAATAGATGGAATATAATTAATTAATTTGCTTTCATTGTGCAAAGATGTAGACTCTATTGAATTAGTGATTCAATTGTGAATATATGACCTAAACATTTTATTTCACCTTGTTAAGACTAGATTGAAACAAATAATTAATTAACCAAAAATAGTTGCTTCTGAGTCTTGAGCAACTACACAGAACTAACTTATAAACTGAGCCTGATTTCCCATTCTCTTTTGAGAATTCTGACCCAAAAGAGCTAGACTCTTAAATGCGCACTTTTAATAAAGTAAGTAATCTAATGTTTCCCCTTTAAAATTTAAAAATAAAAGAGCCACACCTCTTCGGATGGAATTATTCATCCAGACGCAACATTGGAAGGAAGATTTTAGTGCTGATTGAATTCTCAAGGCTTTCATTTCTTTTTTTTTTTTGAAGATCATTTCTGTCTTTAAAGATAACTCCTAGCTAATTGGAAACAGTATGATCTGATGGAATGAACAAAGGATAAAGGATTGAAAATGTTGAGGTCTAATACCTACCGTGTCAGTGACCACTGCTATGTGTTCCAACTACATTGCATTGCCCCTTAGTCTTCATTTTGCTTTCTGCAAGATGTGGAATTTCTCATTTCACACTATGAGTGTGCTAGTGAATACAGGAAGGGTGGATGAAAAATGTTACCGTCTCTGACAATCTTAATATAGCAGTGTTATTATTTATGAAATAAAGCTAAATTTATGTCCTTGAAGTATATGTACATGGGAGGAACACAAAATAAACACACTTGTTAGCATCAACTGACAAGTACAACGTAATACAGCCTGAACTTAGCACATAAATGTTGAAGAAATCCAATGTAGGAAGTGATCAGAGTTGAGTCGCGTTGATTTAATACATTTTCCAGGAAGAAGGGCATGTTTTAGCTAGGTTTTTTAAAAAATTAAAAGCAATCTTTAGGTTTTGAAGTTAGACAGCCTTTAGATATTCTTTTGAAGGATGGTCTCTATGGAAGACATACTCTAAGGTGACCCACAAGGAGCCTTGAATAATGACCCCTCCTTGAGTACAGGTGAAACCTATTACTTGCTTCTAAACCATAGAATATGGCAAAGGTGATAAGATGTCAATTTCTGTGATTTTGTTTTGTTATGTAATACTTTGCCTTAACGGACTGGAGGCAGAGAGATTCTCTTTTTGGCTGTGAAGAAGCAAACAGCCATATTACAAACTACCCATGGAGAGGGCCACCAGGCAGGGAGTTTTCTGGGGCCTGAGGTCATCAGTCACATAGCTACAAGGAAATAAACGCTTTCAACAACCTCAAGTAAACTTGGAAGCACGTTCTTTTCCAGTCGAGCTTCCAGTTCAGGACACAGGTAATCCATGCCAGGACTCATGATTCATGGAACTGTGTGATAAAACTATGTGTTGCTTTAGACCATTAAGTTTGGGGTAAATTGTTATTCTGAAAAATAAAATGAATCATATAATCTAATATCTTCTTGTTGTGGAATGCTATCAGTAAAATAATTTTACTTTGCATTTCAATATGCTTTATTTCTAAATTATATATGCAATTACTGTAAATACGCAGATTGTCATTGAAGTTTCATTTCCTTCTTAGTTTATTACACAACAATAAAAATATATAAAAATTATTATCTTTTTCTCCTGCCTACCCAATGGATTACCTCTACCACACTTAGGGTTTCTGCAAACACTTTAGAGAACTGGTGCTTGAATCTGGGGTTTTGCTGGTTGTAGATCAAGTATTTGTGTACAGTAAGTTTAATTTTACTTCAAAAAATGTCTTGCTTATTACAATCTACATATTGTTACTATTTCTACCAACTGCCAGATGTCCAGCAGCAGCTGACCTTCACTGGACCCCATGAAAGACTCAAAAGTGTGGAAAAGAATAGTAGTGGAACACTGTGGGAAGGGGCAGAGGTGAAGACAACATCACCCTGGGTCTAGTTGTGTTTAACCTTCAGGTCAGGCCATAAGAGTCTTAAGTTTGCTTGTTCAAACAAATAAACAACCCACACTTAATAGTTTTTACCTGCATTCCACCTTTCTAAGGAATACATAGAATATTTATATATATAGGACAGTGCATTTATACACAGTCTTGGTACATTCTACCCCCACTTCCTTACATTTTGCCATCTTTTTTAATTTAGAATTTTATGAGTGAGGTCACATTGACCAAAGATTCTAGATGGTCAGGACGCCATATGTATTTTATAGGGAACAACTGGAAAAAGCCATTTTACTTAAAATTTGGGACAGTCACATCACTTATTCCCTTCTGTGATAAGTACAAAGTAGATTTCAAGTTGGATATTTAAAAATCAATGACTGTTAACAGACTTTATCTTCTATTACCAACCATTGGAGGACTAAAGTTGAGGAAGTCCTGGGGATAAGTAGATAATTGTCATTTACTCAGTAATTACTGCACATAAAGTGTGAGGATGGAAAATTGACCTAGGTTACATCTTTTAATCCTTACACTAGCTCTCTCAGGTTCAGTAGAGAAGAGTGATTTAAAGCACTACTCCAGAATCAGAATGTTGGGTTCTTATGCCCACTCTACCACTTTATGTAACTTTGGCATATAAAGTTTATATACTTGTTCTCTGCTCCAGGCTTCTAAATCAGTCATTCATTCAACAAGTACATATTAGTACATTCTATGAACCACTTATTCTTTCAGGCACTGGGAATTTAAGAGTGAACAAAATAGTCTAAATCCCACCTGGAGCTCATGCTCTAGTGGGAAGGATTGAGATGATGGTAAAATAAACGAACAGATACATGAAATGTTAGGTGGTAGCAAGTGCTCTAAAGAAAAGTAAAGCATAATAATTTGAATGGAGAAAAACAGGAGGAAGGTGCTATTTCTGCAGAATGGTCAGCAAAAATCTCTCTGAGAGGGAAGGTGTCCTTTGAGCAGAGTTTAAAAGCATGTATAGACAGATGCATGCATATATCTAGAGGAAGAAATTTCAAAAATGGTGAAGAAAAAGTCCCAGGGCCCAAAGAAGAGAATGTACATGCTTTGGAGAGAGTCAGAAGGCCAATGTCGCTAGAGTAGAATGAGTCAGGAAGACACTGGTAAGAAATACTCCCAGAGAGGTTGCAGGGACATGATCGTGTTGGGCCTTACAGGATGAATGGAGCTGAAGGTTACTACAAGTTTTTGGAAATTCTAATATGACATCATCTTTCTTACCCTTTAAAAAGAATTCTTCTTGCTAATGTGGAAACAATACATTGCAGAGAACAAGAATGGGAGTAGGGAAACCAGTTAGAAGGTCATTGCAATAATTCAGATGAGAGATGATGTTGGGTTTGACTACAGTAGAATTCCAAGTGTATTTTGAAGGTACAGCCAATTGCATTTGCTGATGGATTGGAATAAAATGTAAGAAAAGGATGTGAATAATGATACTCAGATTTTGGTAAATGGAAAAGTTGAATTGTTATTGACTGGGTTGGAGGAAACCGGAATTGGAGAAACTTGGAGAACATATAAATAATTCTGTTTTGACCATGACAAAATCTTAGACGCTATCAAACATCTAAAGAGAGATATTAAGTGGGAGGTGAATACACAAAGTTCAGAGAAGTGAATGGGTTGTCCTGGTGCTTAGTCATACTTAAAACCATAGTAAGAGGTGCAATTACCAAGAGAAGATTATCTTTATCAGGAGAACATGTCTTTCCTACCTTCTCCCTAGTCTTATTTACATGGTAGTGTGTTGACTATTTTGAGTCCATATTGATGTTTTCCATTTTAATAAAAGTCCAGGAGATACGCCAATACAAAAGAAAAAGATTTGTTCAAACATTATCTCCCAAATATACAAAAATAATACATTACTCAGTCCAGAGGGCTGATTTAACTTTAAATTATCTAACTTATAGACTGAGAGAATTAAATATCATCAGTAAAAATAAATATATTCATGTACAAGTATTTTTGGCATGTATTTCTGGTTTTTGGTCTCTCTTTGTTATATGATGAATTCTTTTTCTTGTACAGGTATTTTTCAATATCCCCTTTACTTATTTTTTCTAATGTTCCTTCCTTTTGCCTGTGCCATTTTATTTACTTTATATACTTTACTTTGCATTTTCTCTTCAATTTTCTTTAGCGTTCTATCCAATCCACATTTAGACTCTCAAATGATTTCATGCCCTTAGCACTTCCTTCTCTGTCATCTTTTCTGTTCAGTTTTGACCCTCAGTAGCTGGTGATATTTAGCTTGGAGAAGGGCAGAACAAAGTTGTGACTTAAATGCTCTCAATTTACTCCACAAGCATTTGTGGAATATGGCTCTTAGATAGCATAAGTTTAAGATAGGTATCACTTATTTACTGTCTTTTTAAAGATTCAAGTCTAGTAAGGAATGCATAATGTTCCCAGAAGCAAAAATAATCAGTGTGGAAATAATGGTAATTTTTTCTATTAAAAGTTATGCACACAAATATAGAAGTGCAAATGAGTAGTTGAGTACTGTAATGGGGTAATGTTTAAGAAAGGTTTACATTGTCTTAATATATTTCCCATTACCTTAAATTCTGGAAAGGTATACATGTGTGACATTGAAAATATTTCACAAGAATGAAGGCAGGGGCACCAACCAATCTGACTTTCATTGGGTGTCCTTGTAAAATGCAAATTAAAACCATCATGAGATACCATTACACATCTATCGGAATGGCTATTTTTAAAAGTGTTGTTGAGAACATGGAACTGAAATTCTCATATATTGCTGGTGGAAATGCAAAATTGTACAGTCACTTTGGAAAGCAGTTCTGCCAATACAGTTAAACCTATCTGTATGACACAATCTGGCAAGTACTGTCCTATGTATTTACCAAGATAAAAGAAAATTGTGTTTACATAAATACTTGTAAGTAAAAGTTTATAGTGCCTTTATTCATAATTGCCTCAGACTGGAAAAAAAGACAACAAAATATCTCTCAATTGGACAAATTGTCATATATCCATACATTGAAATATCAAAAAAGAAATAATAAAGAGTTATTGGTACATGAAATGGCTTGGATGAATGTTATCATTATACTTAGGGAAAGAAACCAAATTAGAATATTTATATGCAATAGGTGATGATTCCTTGCTATGACATTCCAAAAAAGCAAAACCATAGCAAAAACATCAGCCAAATTATAACAAAAACATTAGTAATTGCCAAGGGCTATGGATGTGGTAAGGGGTTGATTACAAATAGACATGAGAAAATTGGAGGGATGATGAAACTGATCTATATTTTGCTTTTGGTGCTTATTACATGACAATATGTGTAAAGATTCATGGAACTATACACTATAAAAAGAAACTTTTATTTTATGTTAAATTATACTCCATTAAATGTGGCTTTAAATTTTTTTAATGAAAAGAGACAGGAAGGAAAACAAAATCTGTTTCCTGAATATGATAATCCAGTGTTTTGAAACTGAGTTTAAGTTTGAATAGTCCATCAAAGAGAATAATACATCATGTGCCCTGAAATTAATTCTATTTCATTTTCACTGTTAACGAAGGGTCTTCATTTCGTGAAGTGGGTAGTTTTAGGAGAAATTCAGCTATGGGAGGGAGAAAAGACAAGGACATTTGCCTAAAAATGCTGATATTCCTAAACACGGAAGGACATAAGATTAAGCTATGCTAAAAGCTATACTGTGTATTGAGTACCTTCCTCATGTAAAGTGTTTCAGATATAATCTCAAATATTGTATAACATTTCTACAAGGTGGATGCCACTTTTATTATTTCTTGCTCACTGATGGGCAGTTTCAGATAATTTAAGCATTTTGTTTAGAATATGGCTGAGCCAGATTTTAAACACAGATTATTCTGACTCCACAGTTTATATTTTCTCTCTGACACTATCCTGTCTCCTAAATCATTCTCATGAATGTCTTCTCAATGAGAGAAGAGTCTAAGTTTGAATTATTCTGTATTTTGGCTAGAAATATAAAATACTGAATTCCTCTTGTCAAAAACTTAGACTGCTTCATAAAATGTTTCTCACTTATCCAGCTATTCAAAGGATGCATCTTAATTCCGGACTAATCTTACACTGCTCCCTCCTTTGCACCTGTGCTCAGAATAATACTGTTTCTGGTCTTCTCTTAGGGTCTTTGCCAGCCATTTCAGATCTTTCCTAAGGTCTTACTTAGTATGGACAGTGGAATTTTTTAAAAAATTGTTATGTAACTCAGGATAATTACACAATTAATTCAGATATATCTCTTATGTACTCTGGCAATGTAGTCCTTTAAACATAGTCATCTAAAGACTATATGTTGGGTCAGGTGCAGTGGCTCACACCTGTAATCCCAGTGCTTTGGGAGGCTGAGGTGGGCAGATTACTTGAGGCCAGGAGTTTGGGACCAACCTGGCGAACATGGCAAAACTCTGTCTCTACTAAAAACACAAAAATTAGCCAGGTGTGGTTACACATACCTGTAGTCCCAGCTACTTGGGAGGCTGAGGCACGAGGATCACTTGAGCCCCAGAGGTGGAGGTTGCAGTGAGCCAAGATTGTGCCACTGCACTCCAGCCTGGGTGATAAGAAAGAAAGAAAGATGATGTGTCCTCTGAGTAACTGTAAGTTCTTTAAAGACAAAATCTATCTCATATTTTCTGGTATACTTTATGACATTAACTCAAAATCCTCCTAAATAAGAGATATTTAATAAACGTTTTTGAAGAAATAAAGGAAGAAAGGAAGGAATGAAAATGATAAAGGAGAATACATTAAAAATTTTTGGAGTTGGATGGACTTACATCCAAGTTCCAGCGTTCTCATTTACTAGTTTGTTAACTTTGACTTCATCATTTAACCGTGCTGAGACTCACTTTCCTCTCCTATAAAGTGAGGCTAATCATAGCACCTATCTATTGTGAATTATTGTGAGGACTAAATGGTGAAAAACATGTAAAGTGCTTATTAGCACAGTTCCAAACATAGTAAGTGTTTGAGGTATAATATTTATTAATAATGTTAGTACAAATTCTCTTATTCTATTCTATATTGTTTCATTAATGAAAACTATAAATTAAAGACAATATTTAGGTGTTTTCTAAATTTCCTTTACTTTTTTAATTCTCCTTTTGAATTCTAACACTGATACATAATTTAAAGACTGTGACTATATGAGTAGAATGATTTAGTCCAGTTTTAAGTTATTTTCCTTGGCCTGAAGGGAAATGTAGTTATAAGAGAAAGGATAAGTTGGGGTGGCTGCTCTGGATATTTCATCTATATCCATAACCATATCTGCTATTATCATGTTTGTGTAGTAGACATCATTTGAAAATGATTAATTTGATATAAATATAACATTGAAAACTCTGTAAGAATAAGTAACATAAAACTAATCTGTGATTCCTAAGGTTAAGAATTGGTGGCTCCAAGTATGGCTCAAGCATAAGCTAAATCAACCCCTGGATTTATGCCTATTAAGTTAGTGTTAGAGAAGTGGGTCTATCTGGGATCAATTTTCAAGGGGCCCTAAAGAGTTTCTTAAGGAGAGAACTTGTTCTGATGGAAAGGAAAGCCTGCAAGCAAGCTTTTGCCAGACACAAGGTTTCTGTGTCCAAAAGGATAAGCTATTTCTGAGCAAGCATTGTAAATATCCTTTGGATTAGCCTCTCAATTTAATCAATAAATCTGAATCCCTCTGAGGAATCAGGGATGGAAGCAGAGTGGCTGTAATTAACAATGGAAAGAATTATCTCATGCAAGAGAAAACACCTCTAAGTTTCATTGCGGTGAAGTCTTGAGACAATTCAGTTTCATTTTGTGTTCTCCAATTTTTTTGTTTTCAAATTAGCAGCAGTTGGGCTGCTAGGTGAGAATGGCTGGCCATGGCTGGTGGAGATTAGAAAATTTGAGGCACAAAGTGCTGTGTATGTCATGTGATGAATGGAAGAGCGGCCTCTGAGTTTCACAGAAGAGGTTCTCTTGGGACTCCATCCTTAAGAAAGGGGGCACTTCGTCAAGGGGCTTAGAGAGAAAATATAAACCAAACACAATTCCACACTGCACATTAAGAGTTTTATTTAAAAGGACGGTATTATGTTACCAGTGAACTTCCCTACATGCAAAAGTGACATTACTTTTTAATCTTTGAGTGAACATCCCCTTCTAAAGTGCACTAGTTTTGATTTTCCTTGTAACCAGTGAATTTTTCCTTGTTAGAATGATTTCTATAACCATGGAACAAAGAGTAATTTAGCCCATGCAAGTTGTGACTTTGAACATTTTGCACATCAACCAACTCTGCTAACTGGTCACAGTCAGAGCAATGATGGAACCAAAAAAAAAAAAAAAACAAACCAAAAAACAAAAAACAAAAATGAAGACAGTGCTTGAAAGTTGCTGTGAGAAACTAGTAATCTTATATAGTTGGGTGTTCATTCAATCTGTACAGGAAAAGCAAGGAGACAAAATATTGGTTAAAAAAAAAAAAAGCCTAAAGCTAGTAATTAGGAGCAGCGGAAAGCAATGACACATTTAGATTATTGCACTTCACTTTGTATTGGTATCAGCTTTTGAATATTTCAGCAGCATTCATTTACATGCCCACTGAGGATTGCTGAGCAGAAATTACCCTTTGTTCTCAGGGATAGAATTCAGTGGGGTTACAAGTTTTATCTAGACTTTGGCCCCTTTAAATAGAAAGAGCTTTGTGATAATGTATTGAATAATATGTAATCTTCACTTTTGTTAACTAAAACCGCAGGATTTTCTTTTCCTACATAATCATTTGTAAGTGTTTGTGTCGTGAGAATCAAAAATTTGTCTATTGTAAAGATATGCTTTGATGAGACTATTCTAAAAGTAGTTGTGAAATGTGTGACACCTGGATTTTAATACTTGTCATACCCATCTCTCCTAGTCGTCTCCCAGTACCACCTACCACTCCAGCTCAGAGAAGGCAAGAGTTTTTCCAAAGGTCACACAGTTAGTAACTGAGACACAGTAACTCGGGTCTCTCTAAGCGCACAATACAGTCTCATTTCTCAGGCTGGTCAGACAGACTCAACTAAGAGCTCCCAAATTAAGTCCAGGGTCTGAGGTAAGTCATTCTTATGAGACTAAATGAGTATTACCTGCAAAGTACATGATCTGATGGGTGCTAAGAACAATCTAGGCCTTGAACACAGCTATTTGAATAGAAAAAAAAAAAAAAAAAAAAAAAACAGAAAGCACGTTTTTAACTTCATACACAGATACTAAATAAAACTGAGTTGATAAAGAATGGAAAAGTCTGAATAGAGAGGGAGAATATTTCCCCAAAGAACTTTCTAAACCACCAAAGTGTCTTTTTCAAGTCATGTTCTTATCTGTTTCCACCCTTGCTCCACAGTCTCCTCAAAGACCCTTTGCCAGGTAAGTTTAGATGTATTATAAACATACTCTTGTGAACAAGAGCCATAATTCTCCTCCACGCGGGGCCCTGCTGCTGATGACAATCAGCCCCAGGTAGCCTTTCACTTACCAATCCCTGTTGGCTCCAAAATAAGTTTTGAAAAAAGTGAATCAGAGCTGAGGATCCAAATGATAAGTAAAATGAAGGAATGCTTGTGTTTTCACAGCTTGTGTTTTTGAGGTGGTCAAAAGTCACGGAGCTGACCCACCCCCGAGAGCCCTCATCATTGCATTCATCTATTAACAACCATTCCTGTTTGAGTTCAGGCTGCTAACCTTTTCTCCAGAGTCATGTTTGAAGATTAGCCTTGTAGTCAGGCTAATAGCAATTCCTCCAAAATAAACCACAACCTATATTTCCCTGTTATTCTGTTTTAAAGTTTAACATCCTTAGAGTTTACATCAGAAGTACCTATTAAATGAACACAGTAGAAACAGTATACACTATTTTTAAAGAAGATGTGAGTTGGAAAGAAATGATTTTCCCCAGGATGAAGGCTGACACCAGAATTAAGTTAAAAAAATTAAAGCCATCTAGTATCAAGTCAGGATAGCTAGAATTTACTCAGGATATCTTGGTCAAATCTCTACTCAGTACCCTGAACCATTACCCCAAGCAATATGCTAGGCTCTGGGCTATGTTAGACTCTTCCAGACTTTCAGAATTTTTTTCTTCTTGTTGAGTAGAAAATATGAGTGTGTAGAGAGCAGCTGTACAGAACAGTGGGAGCAACAAATGAGTTGAACATGTAACAAAGAACTCAGAAAAGAAAGAGGCTGTTTTGTTTGGATGCCAGGGAAAGTTTCATAGAGAGGTAGCACAGAATGGAACTTTAGTGAGTGGATATTTCCATTTTAAAATACTTAGCAAACAGTTCTATTTTGTGTGTTCAATATTTCAAAGATACATACTGGGTGTTGTGCAGGACCACAAAATTAAGTATTGATGTTTGGGAAACCCTGCTTGAAAAACATAAAGAACCATGGAGGAAAGCCTACATGAGCTTGGTGGAGTTAGCAAAAGTTTCAAAGTAGAAATGTTGTTTGTGCTGAATCCTGTAAGGTTGGTAGACCTCCAGCAAGTGGGCAAGAATGCAAAAATTAAGCCACTTTAACATTGAATGTAATAGACTAAGTTTATGAACTAAACATATGCTTAAGAGGAAACTTAGATATTGTGTCATCCATTCACTGGAGGACAACTTAAAATCATCTCTTACTTTCCTAGAATTTGTTTGAGGGAGTATTTGTGTCACCCTATCCATTTCCATATTTCTTTGGAATACAAGCATGCATGCATTTTTTTGAATATTCACATTTTGATTGCAAATAGGAAGTTCAGTATATTTTTCTCTTTTAGATTAATTACTTGTACTAGCAAGTAGTAAAGGTGGGAATAGAGAATTACCTCCAAAGCAGCTTTTATTTTAGTTTGAAATACAATCTGGGCATTTCTGTGGCCAACTGAATGGGCTAGAAATCACATTCTTCTAGAGTTACCATGAGTCTGTATATCCCGAGTTCCTCTGACTGACAGCAGTTGGAGAGTGGCTATGTAGAAGGGAAAAGTCAGTTTGTATTAAAATTTAACTGCATATATTACGTAAAGTAAGCCCACAGATGCATTCAAACCTTCAAGCACACTTTGAAAGATCAAAACAAACCATAACTTGCTGAATTTGAATGTAAGGACTATTTGGAATATGTGTTTTTGAACTAACCAACACCCCCAAAAGGCTATGTGCTTGTATAAATACATCCATATAGAGCAGTACCAGGAAACTTATTCTTGTTATTATATATTCAGGTGAGACAAGTGGCTTTTTGCTGTTGATTGTCAGAGTGTTTTATTGAAGGCTTGTACTCTACTAAAGAAAGCAAGGTCAGTGCTGGGGTAAATTTCTGGCAGATATTTAAACTTCTGAGAGGGTGAATGCCATTTAGAAATAATGTGGTTTTTATTAAATAAATCTGTCTAATAATATTAAGGTGCTATTTTAATGTTAAGAACAGACAAAGCCAATCTTAGGTACTAAGAGATGGGGGCAGAAGGTTGGGGTCACGGCAGGGAGGGAGTTGAGCCCTAGTTGCACCTGGTTAAGGCTGACACTGAGAACAGGAAAAGATGAAAAACAAAACTCCGCTTTATTTCCATATGGGAGGATGGTTTATTTTTATTTAAATTCCCCTTTGCTTTACTGAATTTTCAACAGAGTGAAGTATAAAATTTAAACATATTTCTAATATGGAATGGAAGTAATGGATTTTTTTATACAGATATGAAAGCCAGATTTTTGTTTTTAGTAATTCAGTGAAAATTGAGAATAAACGTTATAAATATGAAATAAGGATATTGTTAATATGATTCAGCATACCATGAAATTATAATGTAGATTTTCAAATGTTAAAGTAAGTTTATACCTGTATTTTCTTTAATTATCTGTGCTAGTGAACAAATTGCTATGTTTTTAGTGGATCTAAAATTCACAAGCATAGATAATCTGACTACAGCTTAGTAGTTTGTGTATTTATCTCATTTGACAAAATACAGTTATTCATCCCAAGAGGAAATATTTTAAATCTTATTAATATTACCTCCACAGCACCTTTTATTTTTAGTAGCTCTACATTAATAATAGTCTCACAATTCATCTTTAAAGATACAATTAATACTAGCACTATTCTATAAAAAATTGTTTGGAGTATGCATAACTGAAATCAAAACTCTAACAAATTTTGAGAACCTTGTAAACTGAAACTACATGGGATTGATACTTAAATCCCCAAATGCATTTAAGTCTTAACAGAAGAATGATTATTACACCTATGAGATTTTTGTCATTAATATGGCTTTGGTGGCCAGTGGGAATGGGCTCAACTCTTAAGGAAAGTTAGACACCGAAGCCACAGGCCATCCAATGAGACAAAAACCTCACAGTAACTAAGGGAAAATAATAAATAATGAGAAACTGTTACCACCAGCTACACAAAGCAGGCTCAAAACAGGTTATGGAAGGATGAAATAACACAGAAGGGGAATGTAGGCATTGAAAAGCAAATCTTGTAGTTCTTAGAACATTTTGTCCATTGTCTTGGAGAACTGGTATTGGAGGAAGGAAGAAAAGAAAGAAAGAAAAAAAGAAACAAAGGAGCAAAGGATGAAAGGAAAGAAGAAAAAGAGAAAGGAGAAAAAGAAATGTATTGATTATAGTTACAAGAGACTAATTTGAATTTTTCTAGCATAATTAAAAGACAAACATTTAAGGTGTTGGATACCCCAATTACACAAATTTGATCTTTGCAAATTATACAGATGTATTAAATTATCACATGTATTCCCCAAATATGTATAACAATTATGCATTAACAAAAATTAAAATTAATTTTAGAAAAAATAAATGCATTGATTAAGGCAGAACTTTTTGCATTGAAGGTTTATAATTTCTGAAAGTCTGGGAAAATGTTTTAGGGTTTTTGAGAAAGGCAACAGTGTGATTTGATCACATGGGTGATTCACTGATACTTCATCTTCATCGACCCTGGTTATCTCTGTTTCATTTCTGTAGTTTTCACACCATCCCCCCGATATCACCTCACATTTTATGACCTAAAAAAGACAAAATATTTTAATTTCCTTCTTTTAAATTCTGACGTGATTTTGTCCCCTATTTTGTGGTACAGTGTCTTTAGTTATGTTATTCATTTTAAAATTTTCATTTTAGTGGAGAGTGAAAGAAACTAAATCTCTTTAGTTATATTAATTTAATATTTTCTTAACCTTCAGCTTCATTTCTTGCATTTTCTCAATATCTTTTTCTAAAAACAAAAACAAACTCCTGCTCTTACTAATGTGTTTCCTTCCTTCAAAAGTGGTAGCACTTTTCCAGGTAGCTTGGATTTGCCTTTCTACATCATTGCTGTCTCTTCTCTCTTCTTCCCTCACTCCAGCACTCACATTCAATCATCAACAAGAGCAGGGGTCTCCAACCCTTGGGTCAGGGACTGGGACCTGTCCGTGGCCTCTTAGGAGCTGGGCCACACAGCAGGAGGTGAGCTGCTGGAAAGTAAGTATTACCGCCTGAGCTCCACCTCCTGTCAGATCAGCGGGGGCATTAGCTTATCACAGGAGCACAAACCGTACCGTGAACTGCGCGTGTGAGGGATCTAGGTTGTGCACTCCTTGTGAGATCTAACTAATGCCTGATGATCTGAAGTGGAATGGTTTCATCCTCTCCCACTCACCTTCCGTGGAAAAATTGTCTTCTACAAAACCGGTCTCTGGTGCCAAAAAGGTGGGGGACTCCTGAGGAGCATTTCCGTCTCAGTACTAGAGTCTCACATCTCTTATTTTTCTTTTCCACTGTTATTGCCCTAGAAGAGAACCTTATTAAATACTCTAGAAGATTCTTGAAATGTTTCCTAATGGGTCTTTTCGAGTCATGCGCACGCACACACACACACAGACACACAGACACACTCTAGCCAGAATTTATTAAATTGTTCATCACATCACTGAATGTTCTCTATACCAATGATTTCCAAACATAAAAAAGTAGAAATACAATTTTTTTGTGATTTGCTGTATGTATTTATAAAAATTGGCATTTTTGCATACATCTGTCAATAGCTCTCTCAATATTATGACTGAAAAATATTTCATGAAACAGTATTTGTTTCTTACTGCCTGGGATAGGCGGCTCTAATATTTTTTTTCTACTTTATTCCTCTCTATTCTCTTCCAGTATAGAGTAGTCAACTCTCACAATTAGTGAATTCTGTATTCACAAATTTATCTAAACTCTAAAATGTTTTTGTAAGCCCCCAAATCAATACTCATGGAACTTTCACAGTCATGTGTGGGTATGTGCATGCTCAGAGCAGTGAAAAACTTGAGTCACTTGACAGGCATATACCAAGGTGAGCACGGTAACAATCTCCCTTCTTGTTTTTTGTACTCTGTAAGAGGGTTTTGCACTCTTGTGCTTTTTGTTGGTGATTTTGTTGTTTAATTTGGCCTCGAAGCATGGCGCTGAAGTCTAGTGTTCCTAAATTCGAAAAAGCTGTGATGTCCCTTACAGGGAAAATGTATATTAGATACATACACTTCTTTCAGACATGACTCTAGTTCTGTTGGCCATGGGTTCACCATTAGTGAATGAATAATATATGTTAAATAAGATATCTTTAAACAGAAGCACACATAAATGAAGGTTATGTATTGATTGGTGTAGGAAATGTGGCCAGAGGCTCCACAGATATGAAACCTGTATATCTCCTAGGGACAATGATTTGGTATTCACTAATTCAACGTTCAAAGGGACTTTACAGAACACAATTACTTTGAATAATAAAAATCAACTTTATTGTGTTTCAATTCTTAAAATTCTTGTCAGAACCCTCTGAAGTTATTCAGTGAGCTGACATACAATTTGCAAAGTATTGCCTCACATGAATAATTTCTCTCCAGGGTTAATACTAGGAAAAACTGTTTCTCAAGAGCAAATGGTATGTTTTCTTTTCTCTGAGTGATTTGTAACTTGTCGCTTTGTACTTTTTACCTTGCCTGCCAGGAAACTTAATGCAATTTTTATGCTCAATTACAGCAATGGTATTAACCCTCAATGTTGTAAGGTTTGCTTTTCGGTTTTTAGCCTTAGTTTTCTCCTTTTATTTCTACTATATTATTTTTGTTTGATTTATCCTTTTTGTAAAGAGCCTCTAAACCTTTAGAGAAAAGATGAGAAATGAATAAAAGAATTAATGAATAAGTCAATAATAGAAACAAGTAATCTTGGAAGACAGATCCAGAGATAAGAAGCTATCTTTACAGAAGATACTTTAAAATATAATATTGTTGTTGAATGCTTTGATATTATGTGTTCTCCTTATTAAGATGATTTGTTAAATGTGTGGTATGTTAAAAATGTTCCTTGTGGAGATGAAGTAAAAAGGTTCTCTGAAATGTCAGAATAATTAAATAAAGCTTAAGTTATCATAAAAGCGTAAGAAAATTACAAAATGTACGTTAATGTGCAGCCTTCTAAAATCCTCTCTGCCTCTTCATTATTGCATGAATAGTCAACAAACACTGATGATATCAGAAAAAATCCTTGATATTCTTTAGTAATGCAAAACAAACATACTATGGATGATTAAATAATTAATAATGAATATCTAATTGTAGCCAATGATTTAAAAATTAAATTATTTAAATAATTAACTTATGCACTACAGTTGTTCAGCCTTCCTTCCCATATCACTGTGTCTGTTAATGAAGTTAATCCTAAATAATCAAAAGTTGCTATATCAAATTTCAAAATAAATGAACATTTATCCACTTTCCTCACTTAATCCAACTCAATATCTTTTATGAATTAAGAGTTTCAGTGAAAAAAGTAATGTATAATACATTCATTAATTCTGAAATTCTAAGATGACACAATTTGACACAATCTAAGATTTCCCATAATTTGTTTAAAAAGTTATAGTTTGTCAAACAAGTGATAGAAACACAATGTGTGAGTGCATTCAATTTAACAAGTATAATATCACAATTGAGAAAATCTCTATTGGTAAAAACAATTGCCATGCTCAATATCTGCTAAGGGATACTTGTCTCCTAAGAGATCCACAATTTTAAAAGGCCTCTTGAAGATATGAATGTTCTCAGCACAAAAATTTATAACATTTGAGGTGATGAAGGTCCCAGTAACCCACATTTCATCATTACATATTGTATATTTGTATCAAAATATCACATGTACCACATAAATATATACAACTATTATGTACCCATAATAACTAAAAATAAAAAAAAATGTAAAAGGTATCTCCCAATAAACTTTCTACAGTTTATCTCCAGTTATTTTAAAACAATGATATTGTTTCTCTATTTTACATTTCGTAGGAAATTGAGAGTCCTCAAGCCCAGGGTCCACTTTCAAGCAATAAACCAAAATGATAAATTCCCTTGGGGAACAGGAGATTGTATTCTGGGGAATACAAATCAATTTCAGAAAATCTGGTAAATTTTAGTTTCATGAGAACACTGTATTTTAAAAATTAGTTCATTAGTAAGCAAATAGCCAAGAGATTGTACATGAACATTTACACTTATTTTACTAAGGGGATTGTTCATCATTATGCATCTATTTACCTACTTCTCTATATTTGTACATAAAAAACTCATCTATAAATCACATGCATATACTATAAAATGCCTTAAGAATTAAATGTCATAAACTTTGGATTGAGAAATTAGAAAAGGAATTAATAAATGTTACTTCATTTCCTATTACTAGTGAATCTCATGATCTGTTCTAATGGAAAGTGTGTTCTGTGTTAGTTACCCAAAATAGTCTGTGGTTGGTAACAGCAGCTTTTGATCCATACTTAGAGATCTTCCCTATAAATTATTTAAATATATTTCTAGAGCTCTACAAAGGCCTTTCATATTGGAAAAGTTAAATTTTACCAGTGTTGGGGAGAGAGAAATAATTCTTTTTTTTTTTGTAACCATTAAATACTTTTAAAAGAATATCTATAAATATAGATAACAAGAATCTACATTAATATTACTAATATATCACAAACACATCAGAATTTAAAGGTAGAAGAATGCAGGGGTTAATCACATAGATTCTAGAGCAGCAGCTTGGATTCAAGTTCCAGTTCTTCCATAACTATTCCTGGGATATTGGACAGGAGAGTTAATCTCTTCATGCCTATTTACTCATTTGCACAATAGAAATCGTTGTGTGGTATCTACTTTGCAAGGATGCTATAAGGAGTAAATAAGCAATTTATTCACAAAGTAGTAAATAAAGAATGAGACTCATAGGAGTAACTACATAAGTGTATAAGTAAATAAATAACTAGGTGAGAAGTCTTTTGTTTTTGTTTTTTGCTTTTTTGGTAGTTTTTTTTTTTTTTTTTTGAGACAGAGTCTCGCTCTGTCTCCCAGGCTGGAGTGCAGTGGCACAATCTCGGCTCACTGCAAGCTCCGCCTCCCGGGTTCACGCCATTCTCCTGCCTCAGCCTCACGCGTAGCTGGGACTACAGGCACCCGCCACCCACGCCTGGCTAGTTTTTTTTGTGTTTTTAGTAGAGACGGGGTTTCACCACGTTAGCCAGGTTGGTCTCGATCTCCTGACCTCGTGATCCGCCTGCCTCGGCCTCCCAAAGTGCTGGGATTATAGGCGTGAGCCACCGTGCCCGGCCTAGGTGAGAAGATTTATAATGCTTCATATAAGCGGTGGTTATCCCAATACTAAAAAACAAATGTATGGTATTTAAAAACTGTTAATTCAAACTCAGAAATCATGTAGAAACAGTGGTATTATTTCTTTTAAACAGTGTTATCACTCCCCCATATTTTTTTCCAGATGAAATCATATGGAGAATCCCAAAATGGAAAACAAATCCATGTTATTAAAGAAGGGAAGAAGGCCTGATCCTTGCCCATGTTACCTACGGTTACCTCCCAGAGGCCTCTGAATCAAGCCAAGGAATCCTGAGGTTCTAATGACGAATATTTTAAAATCCATGATTTTGATTTTAGCCTTCTTATAAATGAGGTAACTGAGCTAAGTGTTGGTAAATTTTTCACTTTCAAAATGGCACAGTTCATTAGTCTTCAGCAAACAATAAAAACTAAAGATTTTTGTCCATGTCACACTCACTTTCATGGCTGTCTCAAAGCCTAAAAGGGTTAGACTCTTACTAGGCAAGCTGAAAACATACTTTACTCTTTCGTATCCAGATGTTTCCAATGTCTCACTTTAGAGGCACGTCTTCTGACGATATTCCTACAGTTAAATGCCTCTCCCTCCCAATCTATGGTTATGACACATACGAAAGAAAACTAATTTTTAGCTTCCTTATTTGCTTGTCAGTTGCATAGGGTTTGTATATGCAAATCAGTTAACACTGAGTCAACGCAGTGTTAAAATATACTTCAGTGTAAATTTCACAGTGATATAGGTTGATCTATATAGCATCTAGGAAAGAGACAAACATTCAAATTATGGCTTTCATCTGCACAGCATTTCCTGCTGTACACATTGCCAACACAAACACACTAATCGGGCTCAAAACATTCTATTTAAGGGAACAGAGGCTTTAAAAGCTTATGAAAATTAACATAAGTAGCAAACAAGGCCAAGATTTCAGTTGGGCTCAAATTCAGTTGAGCTCAATTTTCATATCCTTCTTAAAGTCTTTAACATTTGATGTATGGATGTCCATTTTGATTGCTAATTATATTTTAAAAAGCTTATACACATGATTAGAGTTAAGGTAAAATATTATTTATATAACACAGACCAATATTACAGGCTTGGAGGAAAAATGTAAACTTTAGAATACTGAGTAAGTATTTTCGGATGTAAACAAGCTGTTACATTTACCTATTTTTGGTATGTAGAGATGTAATGGTTGATTTTTCTTCTTTGTGTCTTGATCAACATACAATTAAATGTATCCCAGAACAATCAACCATCTTAGGGCCAAAAAATAAATGGAGGGCGTTATAACTATTTCTCACATTTAAAATTAGGTGAAATATTTAATGATATAATTAGTTTATAATTATCAGAATTTCTGAAGTTGGAAAAATATGACAATTGGACCATTGACTCATCAGTTACATTATATGGAAATAAGTCTTGATTTGAGATTGTGAATAAGGTTAAAAAACATAGCATCATATCTACAAGCTACTAGCCTCCGTGTGGTCATAAAAATTTGGCTCAATACTGCTTTTCAAATAGAGTAAAGTGACATGAAAAGAAATGTGTACCATCAGCTGCTTTTCCTTTAACAGGATTCTCTGGTGTGCAAATCACTGCAGTGGAATGATGCAATGGGGCATGAGGACAATGAATCAGGTAATAAATTGAGTGTAACACTAATTATATTCACTATAAACTGAAATATATACATTTGATGGCCATGATGGCACATCAATGTTCAAAGTCCAAGTTGAAAAACGCATTACAACTTCTCTCTGTATAAAAACTCAACAGTCTGCTGCAGTCTGTCTGGTATCAAATTCTATATATCTACCTGTGTTTTCAGCATAGAAACCCAATTCCTAAAGGAAAGGTCATTATCATTATTAAGTTTTATAAGAAAATCAGTACGTACCAGTGTCTATTTAATAACGGAGGCATCATGAATGTCAGACATAACACACTTTGCAGAGTGCTAATAACTCTTAAAGTGTATCCTTGTCTCAAGTTGAAGTCAGTATTGGAAATTTTATATTACCTGCTCTGCCTGAAACATTAAAAAGTATTTCTGTAACAGCTAGGTTAAAAAAAATAGTGACTTTTTATAACTTTGCCTAATTTTTGTTTCAATTTCAAAGCTGATAACAGTTAAAAGTCATATGACATTGACATTGGCCTGAGTTAAGCAAGAGGATAATTTTAACCACTACATTTTATTTATCTTCAGGTGGAAATAAATCATTCATGTGTGCTTCTGTTTGCACATCTGTAAGGTATATATGTTTTATATACATTATTAGCTACATTAAAAATGATTTTCCCCTCACATTTCTTTCAGTTCCAGAATTGCATAGATATAAAATATGCATTTATTCAGAAACTAAACAAAAAAACTTTAGTATTCCTTCATTACAATGACCCTAATTCAAGTCCAGTGATAGATGGGAAAAGATTGTTTCTTTTTCTATTATATATTTAAATTAAAAATAGGAAGATGTAGTTTCTACTAATGAGTTTTGTAGGACTGTTTTAATATGATGTCCCTTAGGAGATTTCCTCACTCGGTGTGAAGGCTCCTAAGAGGTGCTTGTGCACCTGATTAATTCATAAATGGCACTGAGGGCTGCACATTTGCCCAATCCTAGTTAAATCATAGTAGGCAGCTATTCCTCTGTAGGATGCATTGCAAATTGTGATGCTCTTATTATACACCTAATTACAGCATCCTGCACCAGTCTGATTCTTTCCATAAATTCTTGTAAATGTGATGGCCATTTTAGAAGACAGGGATTGAGATTTATTAAAATGTCTTCAGTCTATAGGATTGCCATGCAACAATCACCTCTGATTCAAAGGAACATTGTTCCAAAGTTCTAAGAAAAAAAATGTACGTAAAAATGAAGAAATTAAAATACAATGAATTTCAAAATTAATTTGTTTTATAATTAATAATTAAGCAGCTATCATGAAAATATAAGAGAAAAATCCGAAAAAGTTTGAATGAATAGCTGTAGTGGTTTTGTGGTGAGTATGAGTTTTAAAAATGTTTGTGTTTAGGAGTAAGGTAATTAACCGTAGGTACTTCTGTGACTCCTGGGGAATATTAACCCAACCTACTTTACTGAGTGTGAGAATTCATTGATTTTATGTGTGCAAACTACTTAGAACAGTGCCTGACACATATAAGCTCTATGTAAGCTCCTGTGTAGAGTCTTTCTGTTTTTGAAAGCTCTACCCAATCTAACTCTCACCTAACATATATAGTTTTCCACTCTTTTGCTTTAGCTCAAACTAGTATTGAGCTACTCTTTTCTCCTACTATCCTTTGATGTTATTATTATTATTCTTAATGTTGTTCGAGTTGGGAGGTGGGGAGTTGTTTTAAAAAAATTAGATAAGATGGATTAGAGTTTCATTGATACAAATGTGAACAGGTAGTATACTTTTTCCTAAATTTATAGCTGAAAAAAATTGGCCCAGTGTATAGCTAGCATGTAATTCAAATTACGTGACTTCGAATATGCCTTTTATAATTTTATTACATAAATCAATAGTGTTTATAAAAAATAGCATATGTTGGCATATATAAGATAAATGTACAGGTATCTTCCGAATTCCATCATCAACTCTGGGGATACCCAAATTCTGTCTTCGTAAGCTGGAAAACTTATACTAAACTGAATCTGTCATTCAACTCAGTCAACTAACAAATCAGTTTTGTTATTATTATTTACCTGTTCCTGTGACCTAGATACCAGGTTCAGAATTATTTGAACCTGATGGCTAGTCCTTCAATATGTTCCTTTTATTCAGAAGCTCAAAGATGTCAAGTATATTGTATTTTTTAAATAGTGAAAGGAGTATGTATATTATTATTGTATTAAATAAAATACAAAGAAAATTGAAGCTCGGAGAAGTTAAAAGGCTTATCACAAGTTTGACTAGTGAAGGATATGGATAGAACACAGTACTTGCGATTCATGGACATTTTTTCTTCCATTCTACATTTTATCATAAAGCACAAAATGATGGAAAAAAGGAACTATGGAAAAGCAAATATATAAATGTGAAAACACTTTTTTTCTCTTAATTCACCAATCACATAGTCACCTAGAATTTGAAACTTTTGAATGACCTTTCCCTCAGAGACAGCTGAATTGTTTCAAATAAGCTAAATGGACAAACAAAAAACCTCAGCGATACTGTGCTGACTTATGTGGTCTAATGAGTATAACAGCAAATTTTTAAAAAATTCTAGATAACGATGATTTACATTTCATAACTCAGACTTTTTCATTTATACAAGTATCTAATTTATAAAAGACAATTGCCATTTTAAAATGCATTGAACATGTGTCACTTGGCCATCTTTTTTATTTTATTTTTCAAATATTTTAGATCAGGGCATAAAGAAACTTGATCACCCAGTAAAACTGTTCTAACCCCAGCCAAAACAAGGTAAAGAATTAAGTGGCTACATCTGTTAGTAGGATAAAATTGCCATTAATGTTGAATACACAGAATGATGCTCTGATCTCTTATTGGACAAAGAAGTACATTGTATTTAGGATAAACAACATACTTGAGATAATAGTCCATTGTGTGTATGGAGGCAGTGGTGATCATATTGATAGGGAGAATGGTAGGGAATGAATCCTACTGTACCTTACTAAAGGGAAAAGAAAAGGTGCATCTGTTGATATTCTATGCATCCCATTCACTAGTTATAGTAGAATGATATCTTGCTCAACTTTAGCTTGATAACATCTAGTATTGGCCTAAGAAATTGACTAATATTCAGAGTCAGTATAAACATAATTATAAAACAATCAAGTGAGTCTAAACCAATATAATTATAAAATAAAAATTACTTGTTTACTTCTCAAAAAATTTAAGGTGGTAGGATATGCAGGACATTAATGAAACACAGCACTGCTTTATAAGGTTACCAAAATCTTTATAAATGTATTTTTTTTTAAAACAGGATCTTACTCTTTCTAAAAATGAATAAATAAATAAAATATTTATTTTATGGAGTACAGAGGTGTAATCATGGCTCACTGCAGCTTCAATCTCCCGGGCTCAAGCAAGCCTCCCAAGTGGTTGGGACTACAGGCATGCATCAACACACCCCGCTAACGATTTTTGATTTTATTTTTCATTTTTGTAGAGACAGTCTTACTTTGTTGCCCAGGCTGGTCTCAAACTTTTGGCTTCAAATGGTTCCCCTGCCTCAGCCTTCCAAAGTGCGGGAATTATAGGTGTAAGCCACCACACCCAGCCTTTATAAATATTACTTGTAAATTTTATTTCTAAAACTCACGTTGCCTTCACAAAGACCGAGGATATGATGTATTGAGATCTTAACTTCATCCACTTACGAGTAGCCTACGCCTTCTCAAGATGACACTACAAACTTGTTTTATCTTTTTTTGATGGGTGGTGGATAGAAGGGGTGATTCTGTGTATGACATACATAGTAATGGTTAGAACTAGAGATTCTAACAAATAACCAAAGCATGATTTTTTAAAAGCTTATCAAGTTATATAAAAAGTCATTTTTAAAAAACAAAAGTCATTCTTAGAGCTCAAATTAATAAAACACTAAAAAAAATTTCTTTGGGATTGTATAAAGGTTTCATTGGATTCAGAACGTTTTTCCAAAATTAAGACAGATTTTCTACTAGTACATTTATGTGCCACATAACGATGTTTTGATCAACAATGGGCTGCATATACTATGGTGGTCCCATAAGATAGTAATATTGTATTTTTACTATGGCTTTTCTATGTTTAGGTATGTTTAGGTACATAAATGCTTACATTGTGTTATAGTACCATATTCAGCAATGTAACATGCCATTCAGGTTTGTAGCATAGAAGCAATAAATTATACCACTTAACCTAGGTGTATAGTAGGTTATACCATCCAGGTTTGTGCAAGTACACTCTTCGATGTTCATATAATGATGAAATAGCCTAATCATGCACTTCTCAAAATGTAGCCCTATGGTTAAGCAACACATGACTGTATTTGAATATGAGTTAAATACAGTATTAAAATTAATTTTATCTGTTTCTTTTCACTTTTTTAAATTTATTTTTTACTTTTTTAGGTGGGTCATAGGCAGCCATACAGAAATCCCTTGGATTTAGTGTGATACAAGGGAGGTATATTAAAGGTTCTAGGCCTCTCATGAGATGGAGAAGGGCCATAGAAGAAGCCGTGTAGGACAATGAACCTGAAGGGATTTGGGTTTAGGATTTAAAGAAAAGAGAATTCACGACTCTGGTGACTGGTGGGCATGAATGCAGTAGGATTTGGGTGGCAATAATGTATATCTCTATGGGAATTGTGTAAGTCAGAGTAGATCTGATGCAAGGGGCAAGATAGCTTCTCCCAGCCTTCCTGAATCACTTAAGCAGAGAAAGGATGAAACATCAGAAAAGGCAATATTTTGAAAGGGCAAATTTAAACTGAAAGCGACTGAGGATACCTTAACACAACAGGATTCTGTTAAAAATGGAGGGTCATGAGCTCAATTAAGATATAGAGAAATACATATAATTTTGCACATCTGAGGTTGTGACTATAAATCATACCTTGCATATGACATAAAAATTTAAAGAAATGATTAAGGAATGTTTTACTTCTCAAAATATCTTGGCTTAACTTTTAGCATCTTCATTGTGGAAGAAGAAGATTACCCTATCAGAACCTGTTATTTATACAAAATTAAAACAACAAATAAGATAATTTTTGATTAACATCCAACTCAAGATTTTTAATCCAAATAATATTTATTATGAATCTGAATTCATCTGAAATCTGAAATCACAGAAATTATTCACAGCAAGGACTATGAACCTTGAACTTAGCAGTGTCTGGCAACAATAAGTGGGAATAGATGTTGTGATTGTCCTTATTGTCATTATCTCTCACCTCTAACCACCTCAGGAAGGAAGCGGAATATGTAGAGGTAGCCTCCTTGGTCTCATACATATACCCCTTCACGATAATGTTGTAGAAGGACTTGGAAGCAGGGTGTGAGAGGGAATTTTAACTTGCCAGGTGATCTCTTATACTGGAGCTACTGATTCTCTTGTTGCTTGCTGACCCTCAAGCTACAGCACAGCCCTTATGCTATGGTGGTAAGGAAGGGAAGGAAGAACTCAAAGACACACATTTGAATCAGTTTTCAGTTGTATTAAGCCTTACATGCCTTCAACTTAACCGGTAATAAAGCCAACCCATTACTTCTATTTACAATCATGGTTAAAAACTATTAGTATAAAGATAAATTTCATCGACAAGAGGATTACAGAAATATCTCCATTCCTTCCCCAAACAACTAAGTTTCTGTCTGTTTCAATTGATATTTATATAAGTATGTGTGTGTCAGTTTAATATCCTAAATATTATCTAATAGCTCTACTGAATTTTAGATAGAATACTACCATAAAAATCTACTATATTAAAAATATTTGCATACGGCATTCTTCTACCCTGAAAATTTATGAATTTTAATAAAATTCCTTCGATTTTATAGCCCACAGTTATAATTGTTCATAATCCTGGAATATTATTTAAACGGAATTGAAATTATATGAAAATACTTAAGAGCAGAATTATATTTTCAGCTTTCTCATTACTTTTTATATGTTGATTATTAATTTTACTATAATAAATGAAAAATGATTAAGGTGAAAACTATAATTAGCTATGTAAATGTATTTGTAAATTACCACGTTTACAAATGTATCCTGATAACTCATGATTTGTTTTTTAAAAAACTGTGTAAAAATATGCTCTTTGTTCTAGCACTGCAACTTATAAATAGTTGTTTTAAGGCAAAACAACAAGAAGAATACTATATAATTGTAATAAATTAGTAATAAATGGTGATAACAGCTAGGTCTCAAATCAACGAAGTACATCCAGTCTCATGTGCCAAAAAGTAATAACTTTATACATTTAAAAAACGTTAAATGAAAAATAAAGTTTTTGAAATTTAATTTTAGAGTCTTTTCTAAAATGGGTAATTCAAGCAATCTTTCCTCAATCTTTTTTTCCCCTTTGTGGCAAACACATTCCTGAGTATTCCTTTTAAATTTTTTTTTTCAACTGAATTTAATTTATACTGGGTATGCAAAAATAAGCAAAAGGCGTTAGCTGTTCTGAAGTGTTTCACAATGAAAAAGAAATATTATTTGATTACTTATTTTTATCTTCCCCAAATTGTAACAAATGATTTAAAGTAGCCCTTAAAAGATACATTATAATGGTATAACACAACTAAGAAATATGTAGGAATGATGAGAGGGAGAATAACAAGGATAATAAAATGTAATATGTACGTTATAATAGTATAACATAACTAAAAAATACATAAGGATGATGAAGGGGAGAATAAACAAGGATAATAAAATACAATTGGAAATACAGCACATTAAACACTTTCAGTGAACTCCTAAATTCTTTCGGTGAGATATGTGTAAAGAAATAAATATAATGTGTGATTAAGTATAGCAATTGTAAAAAGTACGAATAGTAGGCCGGGCACAGTGGCTCAAGCCTGTAATCCCAGCACTTTGGGAGGCTGAGATGGGAGGATCATGAGGTCAGGAGATAGAGACCATCCTGGCTAACACAGTGAAATCCCGTCTCTACTAAAAAATACAAGAAAAAAACAAAACAAAACAAAAAAAAAACTAGCCAGGCGAGGTGGCAGGCGCCTGTAGTCCTAGCTGCTCGGGAGGCTGAGGCAGGAGAATGGCTTGAACCCAGGAGGTTGAGCTTGTAGTGAGCCGAGATCGCGCCACTGCACTCCAGCCTGGGCAACAGAGCGAGATTCTGTCTCAAAAAAAAAAAAGTACGAACAGTAAAGCGTACAAAGTTGAACTGTCATAGTAAAGGGGATGAAGTGAATAACTCTGTAGCTAATTTTAGGGAGGTTTTAGCTAAATCAATGTGATGTCCTTGAAGAAAGGATATCTAACCTCACTTTTGAAGGAATAAAGGAAGGAAGAGAAGGCACACTGAAGTAGAGGGATGGGATAATACATGCCAGGTTGTGTGAGCATGAGGCATAGCATAGGACTGAGTAGCATATTTGAGAAGTCAAATGCTGGGTCTTAAAATAGAAGAAGAAACAGGGTGAGAGGTGAACATGGCAGCTGTCCAGACCTACAGTGCCTATGATTTTGTATTAGAAAAGTGTGGTGAAAGGAGCATCTCAAGGGCCTTGGTTTAAGGTGATGGCTTAGTTGAATGGTTGTGAGGAGAAGGTGCTGTGAATTCATTATTGCTATTTTCAAGTTTTTATTAGAGACATTCAAACATATAAAGAGCTGAGAAAGTTGTGAGCCTCCGTGTAGTCACCCCCTTGATATTCAGGACAAAGCTATTTCATCTATATTTCCACCCACCACCCCTTGTTTCACTCTAGCACTACCACTGGAATATTTTAAAGCAAATTTCAGACATTGTATAATCAGAAAAAATAAGGACTTATAAAAACATAATGGGAAAACATAAAAAATGAACAATAATTCCTTAAGATCCTCTAACATCTAGTTAATGTTAAAACTTTCCCAATTAGTCATCTAGAAATTTGTAAAGACAATGGATTGAGGGCACATTTTATTTTGCTATGGTTATATCTGTGTATTTCACGTAAAATTATATGTTTTTGGCCAAAATAATCAGAAAACATAAATGGATGTTTCAAATGAGAGTGATTTTTAATGAAAGTCTCGCACTATTTAAATTCTAGGACATAGGATTCAGTTAACAGACTGAGAGGAACTGTTACAGAATGAGTATCATCTGAACTTTTGTAAATGGAGAAAAGGTAATTGAACATTTCCTTCGTACATGAATGAAAATGAATTTTGTAAATGATTTTGTTTCAGTGGAGAGCTAGAAATTGCTTGGATAGGCCGGGCGCGGTGGCTCAAGCCTGTAATCCTAGCACTTTGGGAGGCCGAGACGGGCGGATCACGAGGTCAGGAGATCAAGACCATCCTGGCGAACACGGTGAAACCCCGTCTCTACTAAAAAATACAAAAAAAAAAACTAGCCGGGCGAGGTGGCTGGCGCCTGTAGTCCCAGCTACTTGGGAGGCTGAGGCAGGAGAATGGCGTAAACCCGGGAGGGGAGCTTGCAGTGAGCTGAGATCCGGCCACTGCACTCCAGCCTGGGCGACAGAGCGAGACTCCGTCTCAAAAAAAAAAAAAAAAGAAAGAAAGAAAGAAATTGCTTGGATAGCCCCTATACCTATTTAGGAAAATAATTTGTGTAGCTGTAGCAAACAGATGAAATAGTTACTAAAGTCAATAAAAGTGAAGAAAGCAAAGGAACATAAACCAGACAAAATTGTATTTCCAGGCCCAAATTTTTAAGCATTCTGTATATTGTCATTTGTTAAATTAGAAATAGGCATACACAGAGCTACAATTCAACATGCTTTTGTCTCTAACATAAATAAAGTTTGGGGCACTGCTCTGCAAATCAGCCAGACTGGACCATGAGTTAGACATATACACATATCTGTATGTATATATGTATGTATAAAGAGGTGTCAGAGACTAATTGTAAAGTTATAGTTGGGTATGAACACATGTTAGAAATCTTAAAGCACGAAATGGCGAGAAGAATTAAGCTAGAAAAAACAGACTATTCTTTTATAGAAAGTGCACAATTCTACAGGATAAAATTGAATTGTGCATAGACACATCACAAAACTCATTTGCTATTTATAATATTTATATCAGAATTCACAAATGATCTTATTTGAGCTTTAATAGGTTTGCAAGTGATTCCCTAACTTACAAGTTAAAATGCTTATTATGCGGGAACAGATGAAAAAATGGAATAAAACTGCACACAGAACAAAGTCTGAGTCAACATATGATTTATTTGCAGAAGAAAATGTTTTTGACTATCATCGTTGCACCAACTAACTCACCAATAATTTTTTCCTATATTAAATGAAAAAAATAGTTTTAAAAGTGTGTATTTTAAAGATTTTCTAACTTAAGTTTGTTGGGCAAAAAAGTTACTTAGTAATCAAGAATGCCCAATACTGCTTTTGAAATTATTCATCAAAACATATATGTACAAAGTTCTTTATCAAAGAATGAAAAGAAATCTAAGCTCATCAATAAATCAACGTGTGTAAGTCATTTGCAACTATAGAGTCTTTGATTTTATCCTACAATGGCCGGCAGCGCTATGCACAGAGTAAACAATTGTTCCCAACGTCAGAAGCCTGCAGAGGTCAGTATAGCAACAGCAAGAAGACATCGGGTAGAAGAGTTGATCAATACTGAAAGTGGACAGTTAGATTCCGTGTTTATTATTCATACATACCAGCATCTTAAACATTAAAATAAAATTGGTAATAATTAGGATAGAATACTCTTTGTTTTGAGTAATTTGTCTTTATAAAATTTACGTTTAAAAAAATCAACATTTGGAAAATTATTCTGCTTTAAAAAGGTCAGGGTGGGGGAGACAGAATAAAAATTAATTTAAAATAAAAGTAATTGACATTTTACATAAAAATAAATGTACTTTATACATGCTGATGGATTTGAAAAATGTTCTGTCCTTTTGAACTGGGGATTGCATTCCTCACACTTGGTTCGCCATCTCCTGACACCTGTCAATAAAGCCCACTATTAACCTGGGCAAAGCTGAGCTATTTTGACATTGGTACGTAAGTGAAAGTTTTCTTATTTTACTTATAGTCCATAAAATTCAAAGTAAAATTAATTCCAAATGAAACAATAGTTTTCAGGTACAATTTTCTATGCACACACTGAGAATACGTATTTTAAACCTGAATATGTAAATGTGCACAAATGTATATGTATATATTTATACTTCTGTTATTACAAAAACATTTTTACCATTTTGTTTTTGTGAAGATGAAAAATTGACAGGCTTTCGAAACTGCACTCTGTTATCCAGAAACTGACTTCTCCATGATGACCTGCCAGTGACCTTTGTCATGACATTGAAGGACTACCCTCTCCAGGGGTAAGAAGTAATTCAACTTCAATAGTTCCTCTGCTCTAGACATGTATAAAACAGACAGTATAAACATATACCATAGGTTTATTTTGGCTCCAGTTAAGCTGACACCATCAAACTCATTTAGTTTAGAACTTTCAGACGTGGTTTCAGTATCAGCTCTCTGCTGCAATTCAGAAGGTTAAAGAAAAGCTAGCTAAAACCTACACTGGCCTTCTGCTGGGACAGCAGTTCAAAGCAAGTTCCTCATACTTTTATAATACTTAATGCCACAAGCACCACTGTTTTTCTGATGTGTGTCTTAATGACAGTATACAGATGGGCAAAGTCAAAGAGTTTTCAAAGTTTCAGAAGATACGTAGGTAGAAAGCCAGATGAAAAAGGGCAGATTTTAAAAAAGGATATCTATTTACTTTTTAAAATTTAAACATTACTTTTCCCTAAATGCTCATTGGTAGGCAAATCTACAAATATAGTCAAAGAAGTACACACACAAACATATTTTTACTGTTCAAAAATAAATGTACTCCTTTTTTTGCTTTTATATTTCTTGCAGTTTTTGCCTAAAATTTAAAAATCCCTGAACATCTCAGTTTTCTCTTAAAATGCCACATTCCCTAATTAATATCACTACAATGGACTCTTTGAAGTCTATGAAGTAGGCAAAAATAAATAACCTTCCAGTGAATAAAAAATAAAATTAATAATACTAATTAAAAATCAGATATCACATTCTGTATCCTACAAATCATTGAATTTATATAAACCGATATTATTAGGCCACTAAGAAAACCTAAGAAAACTCAAAAAGCAGAAGTCATTTAGGATGTTACTTTACCACAATGTAGAAAATAAAAAATTAATAGCAAAGTACAAGTTTAACGAGTCACTTGTAATTTTTTTTTTTTAAAATCTCAACTAAATAATGCAAAGATCAAAGGGAATGTCAAACTTAAAATTATTGATTTTAAAAATGGCAATAACTAGATGACTACAAAACAAAATTTATGACACTCACCCAAAACTACAAAGATTTAGAGATGTAAATGCTTAAGTTTAAGAATAAGTAAAAATACCAATTCAAACCATTGGACAAAGAAAAATAACAGGAGTTTTAAAAAATAAAAAAATACAATTTTGAAAAATGAAAATAGCAAAATTAACAAGTCATGTCAAGATAATGTTCTTTAGAGAAAACTAAACTATCTGATAAATATCCCAAAGAAGTCATGTCGTAAACCCTGGAACTTGTCAATATATGGCAAAATGACTTATTGGCAAAAATGATTTTGGAGGCGTGATCCTAGACTATCCAAGTGGGCTCAGTGTAATCACAAGGTTCCTAATAAGAGGGAGGCAGTAGAGTCTGAGGCAGAAAAAATGATATAAGGAGTGAAGCAAAGGTCAAAGAGGAGAGAAGATGTATGCTGCTGGTTTTGAAGATGGAAGAAGCAGTTATGAGCCAAGGAGTAGGGAAGCATCCTGCAGATGGAAAAGGAGAGGAAATTGATCTCCTCCAGAACCTCCAAAAGGAACACAGGCCTGTGGATACATTTTAGACCTGTGATATAATTCTACACATAGAGATATATAAAATAACTTCTATATTATACGTAATAAAATATAATAGGGTATGTAATTCGTATTGTTATATTGTTATATATATGGTAAAACTGTTGCATAAAAAAATTGTGTTGCTTTAAGCCACTAAACTTTTAGCAATTTGTTAGAGTGGCAATAGGATATTAATACAGCTAATAAGTGAAAGGAAAAACATTCATGAGAATTTAAAATAAGGCTGAACATAAAATAATATGTATGAATGATGATGAAATTAGTAGATTAGTAAATAATTCAATGCTAATAACTTCAAAAATCTGAAAAAACAAAACAAGAATCTTCTGAAATGATACAAAAATGTGGCTAGGGAAGTAAGGAAAAACATATGGTACACTTTTACTTCTAAATCTAGATACAAATATTGCAAAATCAAATCAGAGTAAATACAAAAACGAACTTAAAGAATCTACTACGATCTATTAACATTGTAAGCCTCATAATAATCTCATGAGAAAAATAACTTTTTAATCCTCATTTTATAGATGTAAAAAGTGAAATAAGTAATAGGCCAAAATTACATGGCTAATAACTTTTAGAGCTAGTATGTAAACACAAAGAGTTTGATTTTAATGCTTATGCTCTGGCATTTTTATTCCAGAAATGCAAGGATGGATGAAAATAGACAAATCAATTTTGGTAAATCATTGAGTCAATCAATAATTTAAAAATAAACATCTTCATTTTATTGTGTTTCAAAAACAATTTTGATGAAATCCAATATCCCTTTCTAAAGCAAATTGGCACAAACTAAGATAAAAAAACATTATTATAAAGAAGACTTATTCCAACAATAACCAGATGTTACTGGACTTTAAAACATTGAAAATATTTCTGTTAAAATTTGAAACAAGAACAAGATATGGATTTTTATTTATCACTATTATTCAGTATCATTCTTAAATTTCTAGAGAATGCAATAAAGGAAGAAAAAAATGAAATGTAAATATTAGACAGGAAGAAAATAAAATTATCATTACTAGATATCATACAGTTATTGAGAAAACCCAAATTAATTGATTAAAATAGACCTAGTAAGCAGGATCAGTAATGTGGTCCAGCAACAACAAAAAAAATCAATATATTTTCAATATATCACTATAAAAGTTGAATCAATGCAATTAGAAAAACTATTTTATTCACAAAGTAACAAAAATATGCAATATCTACAAATGATTATAAAATGAAAACATGTTCCAGACATATTTGAAAAACATCAGTAAATATTTGAAAAGAAAAGGAAAAGTACTTCAATAATTGTTTTCCTGAATGAGACATATATTAAATCTAAGACAATAATTCCCCAAGATAATTTGTAAATCCAAAAAAATTTTTAAAATAATAATATACAATTTTTATTAAATGTTTTGTTCTGGGATAGACATCATGCTAAGTTATGTATTCATATGTATGCAAGCATATTTAAGATTTAGAATATCTTAATTGTTAGGTATTATTATTTGCACATGAGTAAACTGAAATTACATGGATGATACAAGATTAAACATCATATAACTGGTAGATTCAGAACTCAATCACAGGCAGTCCAATTCCAGATTCTCCCTCTTTAACACGTTGGACCACAACTCAGACAAAACACCTGTAAAAAATTTGGGGAAATTTTATAAAATGATTCTAAATTTATGTGTAAGATGAAATTTATGAGAATAGCCCAAATAATTATTTAAAAATGTAGCTTATTCTAAGTTGTAATTTACTTTTAAGTGTTAAAATATATTGTACAATTTCAGTAATTTATAGTGAATACCAGTACAAGAAACAGAAAAGGAAACTTACCATTCAACCTAAGTATCAACAAAAGAACTAGTTTAGGATAAAGATGGAATTTCAAATTATTGCAAATTGATGAAGTATTTGCTAAAGAGTCCCTAGGACAATTATTTATTTTATAAACCACAATTAGATTCCTAATACATCATTACTTCAATATATAATCAAGATTAAATAATTAAATATAGCATATGAATCTTCAAAAGAGCAAGAAAAAGTACAGGCACATATTTATCTGATTTTACAACAAATAGGTCTTTAAAAATAAAAGAAAAATAAATGTATTTGAGTATATATCATTCTGAACTTTTGTATATAAATCAGTATTAGAAACAAAATGGTAAGTCACAAATTGAAAAAGTATGTTAATATACTTGATCAATGACTAATATTATGTAAATAATTCTTGCACATTAATATTATAATAAGCAATATTAAAAGAAATCCAATTACAAAACAGGCTATTAAAATAAAAATGTCTAATAAACATATAAAATTATTCAGCCTCATTTTTAATCTGTGAAAGCGAAATTTAACATACAGCATCCCCTCTCCCACAAAAGAGTTCGGTTGAATGCCTAGTAATTTATCTTATAGGCCTCATCAGTATGTCCCCATGCAAACATTTCTTCAGAGAGGTCCGATCAAGATGCCCCTGATATAAATTTGGCCATTTAAAAATAGACTCATCAAACTGAGCATGTAAATTTTATTTTTTGTATGGAAACAGCCATTCTCATCGGTAGAAATTTACCCTAAGGTTAAAAATAATTTTTACTGATCCCTATTAGTATTCTAGAGCTTGTGCACACACGTAAGCATGGGATTTAAAACATTGTACTGCTGGGTTAATGCCAAGTTTATTTTTAATTTACTATACTTTCTTGAATTTTCTTTCATATTGTTGGAGTACAGACTCAAGTAAAGTTCTTGTCTTTTTACTTTTCCTTCTGTTCCGCTATCTGTCTTTCTTTACTCTATTTCCCCCATACCATGGTACATTTCTTGCGGTGCATGACTCTGAGATGATGAACAAAAGGGCACAATACAATACCTTTAGTCAAAGAACCATAAACGTTAATCTCCCCACTCTACTTCTATCGCATTAAGAAAGATTTTTTCAAATAAAATTCTGTTTTTGTTAATTATTGCCAAAACTTTGATCAATTGTGTACTAATAATAATTTTAAAGGTTACTTAATCTGGCTAATTTTTTAAAGCTTAAAGTCACAAAAATTTTAAAAATATACTTTCATTTTAATCAATGTGTGTAATTTTTGATCATTAAAATAGGGGATCATTAATCATTTTTATTATAAAGTGGGATACTGTTATTTCAGATAAATGAAAATAACATTGAAAAGGAAAAAGGAGCAGTGCAAAATTTCTGACTGGTAATGAAAAGTTTACTTTTAAAAGTAACAGCTTTATTGTGACAAAATTTGCATATCATGAAATCCTTCCTTTTGATTATACAATTCGGTTTTTAGAATATTCAGAGTTGTGCAAGCAATTCCCCTGTATACTTTTAAACATTTTCATATCTGTGAAGAAAAAAGTTGTGCCCATTAGTAGTCATAATATGTTCTCTTCCTTTCTCCCCCTTGGAATAAACTTTCTGACTCTTCCCATTTTCCTGTTCTGGATATTTCACAGAAATGAAATCATCCATATGTGATTTTAGTGACTGGCTTCTTCCACTGAGCATAGTCTATTCAAGGTTTACCCATGTTGCAGCATAAATCAGTTCTTCATTTCTTTTTATGGCCAAATAATATTCCCTTTTATAAATTTTCACATTTTATTTGTTAATCAGTTGACGGACTCTTAGTTTGTTTCCACTTTGGGGGTTATTAAAAATGAGGCTGTATATATATTTTTCTATGAGTCTTTGCATGAAAATTTATGTTCATTTCTCTTGAAAATATACCTACTAGTGGAATTTCTGAGTTATATAGTCTGTAATTATGTGTTTAATACTTTAAGGAGCTTCCAAAATGTTTTCCAAAGAAGTTGCACCTTTGACAATTCCACCAGAAATGTAGGAGAGTGCCAATTTCTTCACATCCTTGTCAAAATTTATTAATGTCTCTCTTTTTAAATTTTAGCCATCCCAGTGAGTGTAAAGTGGTATTTCATTGTGGTTTTGATTTTAATTTTCCTAATCACCAGTGATGCTGAGCATCTGTTATGGATTTGTATCCCCCAAAATCTATGTGTTGAATTCTAATTTCAATGTGATATTTCAATATTTGGAGGTGGGAACTTTGGGAGGTAACTAGGTCATCAGCGTAGATTTTAGTGTCCTTTTGAAAAGAGACCAGCAGGGTAGCTCATCCAATTTCTGCCATGGGAGGCTACAAGAAGTCAGCAGTATGCAACCTGAAAGAAGGCCCTGAAACCAACCATGCTGGCACCCTGATCTCACACTTCCTGCATCCAGAACTATGAGAAATAAAATTCTGTTGTTTATAATTCACCAGTTCATAGTTATAGCAGTCCCCAGGCTGAGTTAGACAGCATCTTTTCATGAGCTTACCAGCCATTTCTATATCTTCTTTCAAAGATACATAAATATACAAAAAGATATACAAAATGGGCATAGGATTTGAATATCTATTTAAATATCTATTTAAATCCTGTGCCCATTTTAAATTTGGAAATTTAGAATATTATTTGCCTCATATTATTTTAAAAATTTATTATATATTTTTTAAATTGAAAAATTATAATTACATATATTTATAGGATGCAATGTGATATTATGATATATGTACATATTGTGAAATGATTAAGAAAATGTGTTTTCAGAATTGCTTGTATATTTTGGATATTAACCTCTTATCAGATGTGGGGATTGAAAATATTTGATCTCAATCCATAGGTTGTCTATGTGTTTTAAGGTACGCTTCAACATTCTAACAGGCAGACTACAACTCCAAATAATTGCCGCTGATTACTTGCAACAAATTATGTAAGGACATGGCTGTTCACACTTTCCAAATTGCCATGGACCTAAAGAGAGGAGAATGGGAATAGAGCAAGTTCAAATGTCACAAAGCTCATGGTCCTTACTAATATTTAGTAATTTTTTTTTCTTTCTCTCTCTTTCTTTCTTTCTTTTTTTTGTTTTTTTTTGGAGACAGGATCTCACTCTGTTGCTCAAGTTGGAGTAGAGTGGTGCGATCTTAGCTCACTGCAACCTCAAACTCCTGGTCACAAGTGATCCTCCAACCTCAGCCCCCTGAGTAGCTGGGACTACAAGTGCATGCCACCATGCCCACCTAATTTTTAATTTTTCACAGAGATGGGGTCTCACTTTGTTGCCTAGGCCGGTCTCAAACTCCTGGCCTCAAGTGATACTCAGTCATTTTTCTTGAATAAATATTTCTTAGATTGTTGCAAACCTTCAGTGAATTTCCAAGTTTCTGAAAAAGTTGGTTTTGATTATTTTTGCCACTGTTCTTCTTGTTTCTATGGAGTTGCAGAATTTTCACAGGTCGTATTTCACCATCTTCCATGTACTTCTCTTAATTTACTTTTAATATGTTGTTCTATTCTAAGTTTAAATTGAGTTAAGCTCTATTTAAACTGTGATATTTAGAATATGCAGAAATTACACAATTTGCATCTGTTTGTTTATTTATTTATTTATTTATTTATTTATTTATTTTGAGACAGGAGTCTCACCCTGTCACCCAGGCTGGAGTGCACTGATGAGACCATAGCTAACTGTAGCCTCAACCTTCTGGGCTCAAGCACTCCTCCCACCTCAACCTCCCAAGTAGCTGGGCCCAGGGGTGTGCCTGGATAATGTTTTTATTTGCAACTGCTTAAACTTATGAAATTTTTTAAAAAGACTTATGTGAAAACAGAAACTTCCAATGTAATACTCAGATTTTTATAATTCTTTTAGGACTAAATCACCAACACACATTTGAAGGCTACCTTAATAGAAAATTAGTTTGAAGTAACCATTTGAAAGGAATAAGAAGATCTAAAGTCATTATCTAGACTGGGACAGTTCTTTTAAATACTCTGTATACAAAGATGACAATGTTGAAAGACATATGTGAGATATGAGGCCAGACAGAAAAATAAATGATGAAATCAGAGGAGATAGAGAGGAGGGGATAACCACTGTTGGCAAGTGGAGTCTATAGAGATGGACAAGAGAGAAATTCATCTTGGCAGATGGGCAAATGCCTTTCAAAAAATGGATTTCCAAAAATCAATATTAATATTTGTTAGATGTGATAGCCAAACTCTCAACTAAGTCTTTGTCATAAAACTCCAAAAATGGTACAGAAACAAAACCAAAAATGGTACAGTGAGAACCAGTACATACACACTTGTAGCATTCTCCAGAGAGTTTTTCTTCACCCTGTTATCCCTAGTATTTCACTGTCTTTCAGGCTTACCATACAGCTTGATAACCAAATCGGATAGAGAGTTTGTATCCTCTCACTTGGGAAGATGTGATATTTCTGTAGCATGTTTTGGAACCCTATGACCAGAACACGGTGGTTGGTTGAGGATTCCAAATGATGCCACCTTGAAACCTAAGAACAATTATGATGAACTTGAGGAACTTCAGTATTAATTTAACATTGATTTCCATGAGCTGATGCTACTTCATTGAAAGATTTTGGCAGGGAGTACATGTAGTGTGATTCTTGTGCTTGGAACCTACTTCTTAACAAAGCAACACAAACCAGATGAAAGACATTCTTTGATGGATCTTTTTGAGGAAGATTCAATTTCAAGTCTGTCTATGACTACATCCCTAAAAATATAAACAAGACTTCACAATTTACCTTATGCTCCAAGATTGAAATTAGTTACTTTGGTTCTCCTTTTTGACTCCCAGAAGGTAAGCTAAATCCAAGAACCACTGTGCCTCTGCCTTGCAGAAGTGCAGTTCCAGTGCATCCAACAAAATAATCCTGGAACACCAGCAGAGCCACGGAGAATCAAAAACACTTTGGGAATAGTAAGTGAGACCCCCTTAATGATTTCTCTCTAAAGTTCTTAGCCATGGAAAATCCATTTTTCTGATCTCTACTGTCAAAAAGAATAATAGATAATAGATCTAAACCTATATTTGGTGGGAAAATATTTTCCTCTCTTTTCTCTAGATACAAAGCAAATAAGTTCTGCTCTATGTACTTTTCTGTAGCTATGGCACTTCGGTAAAAATTTTCACCATAATGTAAATCAGATGAATTTAACTTCCCATTGAGTGATTTACAGCATGCAAATACTTCAATGGATCTGAGAATAAAAAACTGGCTACTCACACACTTTCCTTTAAACCTGAACATTTTGTTGAAAATTAAATATTATAAAATATGCTTCTTCAAAGCCTCTAGTAAATAATTTTAGATATAGCATTCATTTCATGCATTGTCCCCTTCGTGGCTTTGAAATATCAACTACAGGCCGGGCACGGTGGCTCATGTCTGTAATCCCAGCACTTTGGGAAGCCGAGGTGGGTGGATCATGAGGTTAGGAGATCGAGACCATCCTGGCTAATGCGGTGAAACCGTGTCTCTACTAAAAATAAATAAATAAATAAATAAAAATAAAATTAGCCTGGCCTGGTGGTGGGCGCCTATAGTCCCAGCTACTCGGGAGGCTGAGGCAGGAGAATGGCATGAACCCGGGAGGCGCAGCTTGCAGTGAGCTGAGATCGCACCACTGCACTCCAGCCTGGGCAACAGAGCAAGACTCCATCTCAAAAAAAAAAAAAAAAAAAAGGAAAGAAAGATATATCCATTATATTCCTCAGTACAATCTTCACTAGAATGCGAATTCACGTGCTTCTGCACTCACGAGTTAATATTTTGCTCAGTTTTTTCCTTTAATCTGAATGGTTTTCCCCCTAAATATTAAATCTTACTTATCCCTCAAGTTTTCTTCCATAAATTCTTATTCTCCTTGTACTTTTGTCAAAATGTTGCTTGCATGTGTTTGAGTTAATTTCCTTTGACATGATATTTTGTATTAAGTCATTTGGAGCCTATCTCCCCTACTAATGCAAAACTCCTTGGGAGCAGAGATTATCTCTCATTTATTTAACATTCTCAGCAACCAGTCCCTAAATATTTGATATTTTGCATTAGAGAAAAGAGACAAACATCTAGACTCCCATGGAAAGCTAATGCAGAAAAAAACAAATCCAATGACTCTTTATTTTTACTATTTGTATTAAGAGTTTATAAAGAAAAATCCAAGCAAAATCAAGACGAAGAAACACTAGACTGATATCTATGTAGTACTGAACTTAAATTTCATAGTCTTTAGCTATGTGCAAATTTGCTAGGTCTTTGAGTAACAAAGATTTTAACATTATGTCTAAGATTTTGAGTGATCGAACTAAGTTGGCAGGTTACTTTAATTAAACTAGTTTGCATATTATTTTAAGTTAGATTCTTATTTGGTGTCTACAAAACCAATAACAAAGGAAATTGACTGAACTTTTCAACTTTTCACTGTTTATTTAGAGATTGTATACACATAGCCAAAAGGAAATCTCTCCAAAACTACCTCAAAGAAATATTTCTGCAACTGCATAAGATCATGAGAAAATAAAACCCCTCTGTTCTCAAATGACACTTTAAAGTTATAAAAGTAGAGGGTGGGGAAATCAGCTCAGCCATGGATTATCAAAACAACAGAAATGTAAACCAGGTCTCAATTTATAATATTTGCTGAAATAAATTGACTCTGATTCAAACTGTCAGCTAGGTTCTTTGACACTGAAAATAAAATACCAAACATGTACTAATGTAGAAAACTTCAGCAATGAAAAGCACGACCCTCCCTTTTCTACCATTATCTTAATATGAATTGAAGTGGTTGATAAGGTTCAAATTGTTGTTTCTTTTTTGCATGAATTCAATACTGAGTCAAAGTGTTTTCAAAGTTTTCACATACCTTTTCTACTGATGCATGCATGTTATACTTGTAGAAATCACTTTTCAGGTATTCCTAATTAATTCTACTGGAATCTAGAAGTGGATTGCTCTCATTCTGTTCCCTTTGAAAAGATTGATTGGTCTGACATAATCTGAATCTTGGTTGGATGAACAAATTTCTTTTTTGTTTGTTGTTTGTCCTAAAAAGTTTCATTCGTATGGCTAATTTAGTTCCAAAATTAAAAACTTATATAACAAAGAGATTGGAGGCGGTTCAGGTACAATAAGTTAAAAACAAAAAGCGTAGTGTTTATGAGTATGTGCAAATTAGAGTAATGTGCTAGAATGGGGTTGTGTACCCAATGAATTAGCTTGAAAGAGGGGCTCATGCCCTTGGATGATGCTGGTTTATGACTGCTTATACTGTGTTGAGGCACTTCCAACTGAACTATTTAACCCAGGGTGGTGACCTGTAGTCCTTGAGGTCTTAAGTAGTCCTGTGGATAGGAATCCATTCTGGTTTCCTGTGTCCTCCATTTCCCCACCCATATATCACGGACTGGTTTGAAAGAATGAAACAAAGGCCTTACAAATGCCTAAAGACCAGAAATTCTGTCAAGGGGAAAAAGAAATGGAAAAAGAGAAGAAAGAGAATAAATCCCCAAATCCCTGCACATGCAAATACTTTATTTTTTTTTTTCCCACTTCTGAAAAAGATGAGTCAAATAAGAGCCTATTCAAAACCACATGAGTAAAGATGAAGTTGTGTGTTTTTCACATCCTTCAGAACAGGCAGAAGGATGAAAATGAGGGCGAGTTCCCTATAGTCAAACATGCCCAGAAGTAGCAAACTTTGACTTAGCCACGAGCCAAATAAGCTGCTCCTGAATAATCAGGTTTTGGTTTAAATCCGTAGAGATGTCCTTTTTTATGTGTGTGAGGTGGACTTTTGATTTCATCTCTGGGATGAAGTTTGAAGTTATTTTGTGACTCTGGCATAGAAAATGAAGGAAACCCTTGTAATGGACGGCTCATGTATCCTTATGAGTATGTGTTTAACTCCCTCATGTGCGTTACATTTTGAATTATTACCACTTGAGAGTCACAAGGTTTCATCTACAGCACTTAAGCCATAGGGTGAACAGGCTTTCTAAATTCAATCCACTAGGCAAGTATCACTTTAATGCTTGAGTACTTAAATACAAATATTATACCAAAAATTAGACCATTTTGATTCTCTTTCTCTTGCTTCTATCACATTAAATGAACAGACATGATAAAAGCTCTGTATTATATATCAAATAATAATTTTTGAATCCATAAAAAAGAAAAATAGCCAAAATTCAGCTCATGTCTTTTTGCAGAGGAAAGACAGATCTATAAGGCCAGCTCTTAACTATGCATGTGATGTAGAATGTGTCAGAGGTAGAAAACAGAGATGTTCAATCGACACTGACACCCTGATGCTGAGTCTAATTCATCCCTTTCCTTTTCTTTTCACCTGGACTTTCCACATTGGACTGATAAACTTACATGGATTTTCCCATGTCTTTCTCAAGGCCGATAGTTCCCCATAAACAATTCCATCCAAATTGCCCACCATTAAAAATACTGTATAAATTCCAAGCATTTAAGCTTTCTTTTAAACTCGTCAGTGTTTTCGCTTCTACTTTTGCCAGAGATAAATCTTTCTGGGTGTGTCCTAAAAGAAAACAGGAAACTTCAGAATTTGTTAGCCCTCTTGTGGTCTGCAATAGGGTTTTGAAAAGGGAATAGCAATATATAAGGCCAATTCAGGAAGGTGAATTGTAAAAATAGCAAATTCCAGCATGCACTTTCATAATAAAAACCTGAGTTACCAAACCAGGACTACAGTCTTTTCTAGCCTAAGCAAGTTTCAATAATGAAATATCTTAAGCTGTAGAAAAGTGAGACTTTCCATAAGCTGTTATGGAAGGAGAATGGCTCTGGAAATTTATTATTTGGCAGAATTTTGTCTCCAATAATGTTTGTCTCCATTTGTCCATGTTGAGAAGATATGTTTGACCAGTTATTAAGAAGAGCGGAGATTGTCTAATATGGGGCAAAAGTAAATGCAGCAGAAATATTAATAAGGACATTTAAATTATTATGCAAAATATATTTTGCAAAATACACAGATAACTGCTAAGGTCATTGGCAGAACTAATAAATTTCAACCCAAAATTTGCATGGAAGGGTATTTTGCATGAATGTGTGCTGCTGTTAATTTAATAGCCTGACCTCAGCAATAGAAATAATAATGCTTGCCATGCTACAGGGATATAGTAAAGTTTAACCAAAGAGGCAGTCATCATGCTTTTTGAAAAGATAAAATAACAGATCAACACTAGTTTTGTTTTTTTAGTGTCAGGGATTTTACTTCTGATAAAAAAAAAAAAAAATAGCCCCCACCCTTCAGAAGAGAATTTCTTAATTAATGACTCATTGTAAATCATATTATTTATTTAATTAATTATTTTTTTTATTATTATTTTTTACTTTAAGTTCTGGGACACGTGTACAGAACGTGTAGGTTTTTTATGTAAGTATATGTGTGCCATGGTGGTTTGCTACACCTATCAACATGTCACCTAGGTTTTAAGCCCTGCATGCATTAGCTATTTATCCTGATGCTCTCTCTCCCCTCACCGATCCCTCCCTGACAGGCCCCAGTGTGTGTTGTTCCCCTCCCTGTGTCCATGTGTTCTCATCAGAACAGATTGTTTTTTTAAAGCATAGTAATAGTGAGACACGTCCTTATACGGTCTTACCTTTTTCTTCTTCTTTGTTCCTTTGTGTCAGAAAGTAGGAGTACCCTGTTAGGTATTTCAGCATCGGTTCTAGAATAAACCTGTGTTTAGTTACTACAGTAACACATCTGTGATAGTATTACCATTCTTAATCATTGCCCAATCAAAAAATGCCACACTCTGTCTAGAAATGTATATTTTACCTGAGTATACACAAGATCAAACAAAACAATAACTGACAAAAGATCAATATAATAATGACCCAAGAGAAATTTCTTTGGCAAAATCATTTTTTGTAACTGTAAGAGTACAATTATTCTCTTGGGTTAAAATTATGCAGCCCTTAAATAACTCTGAGTAAATGAATTAGGTGCCATTAAGAGATTTCTTAAAAGTTTTCATTAGCTGTAAAATAAAATAGCTTTAAGCTTTAGAATGTTCTACTCAGTTGGAGACTCTCATGTCTGTGATACTCTGGTGACAATTTCTATTCTAAGTGTCAAAAACAACTCTGCTATCTGGAACAAGTCGTGTAGTATTCTCTCCTTTTAATATTCTAATTGTGAGGTGTGAAGTGAAATGGTTGCACAGTGTAATGGTGGTAAAGAAGTGGAGTGTCAATGAGACGGGGAAGGTGACAGACTCAGAATAGGTCCCCGAGGTGCTCTCCAAGTGCACTGGATAAAGATTCCCCTGGGAAAATTTTCTCATTAGTTCTCAGACACAGTTCAGTAATTCAATAGCACCAGGTTACCATTAGTCACAAGACCAAAATATGTTACTTTCCATGCTTTAGTTCCTTTATTTGTATATGTCATTTTCAGGCTGAAAATTATGAGCCCTCCTCTCCCACAAAGCCAGTCAGTAAGTTGTTTACATATTGAAGCATGATACATGATAAGCAGATTCTGTGGACCCTTTTTCCATTGTTTATTTATGAAGCAAATTCAAAGGGAAAAAGACATTTTAAATGATTCTAATGATACTTCCTTAATCAACTGCCAATTATTTTATACCAGAATTATGAAACACACACATTCACACACATGAACACATATTTTCATAAAAAACTAGGAAATATTCAGACATAGTTGTTAAAGATAATATCACACATTCAAAAAGCTTTCTCATCCTTATTTATGCCACTCATAGAGTAAACTTTCATCACTGTTTAAAGGGAGACTATTTTTAAAGTCAGTCATTCCCCAGTAACTATATTATCTGCCTCAGAAATTGTAAAGTTGTTTTTTCCAAAATTAGAACATATCAAATCAGGTACTACATGTGCAAATATAAAATAGTCACATTTTATACTACAACAGAAGAGAAACTCAGAGACCCTGGATGTTAGTTAATTTTCTATGTAATTACTCAGTAGAGATGTTAAAATGCATAGACTATAATTCTACATGTTTTATTTTTCACTGTCATAAAGGATAGCTTTTTCTATGCTTTGAAAGCTAACTGCACTCCCACTTCACAATTGAAGGCCTAATGGGTTAGGGGGCTATCTACCTCATTACTCACTAAGTCAGGAGAAAAGGAGTATCGACTCCAGTTGGTCATTCAAATCCTCCTGGTTACATTAGGGAAAAAATAAAAAAATCTGTGAAAATGAAAATTAGGTGCTACATTAACAGATTGTTGTAGATTTGTGTGTTCTATAAGACATCTCACAGCGTTTTACTTTGCAGATTTTGCAAAGATTGTTATTCTTGTGTTTAAGACGAAACTAGTATGTGGCTTTGCAAAAAAAAGTACTCCATTTGCTTTGTAACATATTCTAGTAAGAACACAATTTAAATGCATCCATCAAAACCACCATAACAGAATGAAAGAGGATGCTAATCTTCAGTAAGGCAAACTACGTATTTATTACAAAAATGCAAAGCAATAAGTAAACTGCAAAGGAAGTTTACTAGAAATAACAATGAGACATAGAAGAGAATAAACTTTAACAAATGAATTTGTCAAAAACACTTTCTAATAAAAACATAGTCCCATCAAAACAGTAATGATCAGGATTGCAAACAATCCATCAATTGCTTCTGTTTATGTGTTACCCATCGAGTTATTGTTGAACTATGAATTGTAAATATTTATAAGTGATTCATATTAAAGAAGTTGTCAGCTGCAGCTACAGTTCTTCACCTTCTGTCATCCCAACTACCAAGGGGGCTTATTCAATCACTTTCTTGTCAGGCTACCTTTCTTCTCCAGAATACTCAATTCCCAAAACACAACAAAATATAAATGAATGGAAAGTGCTAATGACACATGATTGCCAAGAGGTATCAAGTTGTTTAAGGTTCTTTGCTGACTAAATTTTAAATTAGCAAAATCAGAAAATTCATTTCCCAAGGCAATAATCTTTACGTACTTTATAGATGCCCACTAAAAGGAAATATTCACTATTGTTTACTGGTCTGTCGGCTTTCCTATGGTAGGAGCCATATCAGCTTTGAGAGTCTCAAGTATATGTAGTTTACTTCATGTGTATTTATATGATCTGTGCTTACAAAAGCTAAGCTAATGAAAAAAAAAAAAACTGCCTTTTAATTAAACAGAAAATGGCATGAAATGATTAAAACTCAGAAATTGTTCTGTACTACTGTGAAGTTTAAAGATACATATTAGATCTTTAGGATCGGATTAATGTCATCTTCAGCAATTAAAAGTCAACATCGTTAAGTTTAGCAAAGAATACAAAACAGTTATCTAATCTTATAATTTCATGCCATTTTCCTCTTTAAATTGCCTTTAAAATGTCAATGTAATGACAAAAACTAACATTTCTAATAACTTACATGCAATTTAAACTTGTATTTTTTAAGTCATTTTTGACTTAGGTTGGTTATATAATGTTTCTAGTAACATTGTGTTTTCTAGGATATTTTCATCTGAGAAGAATCTTTCATAAGCAAAAGAAGTTGAATGAGCCCTGAAACCACAGTTTATGGGTGTGAATTCTCAGAAACAAGCAAACAAAAAAGTCTCAATTATGTGTATTAATTTAATTATTGTTTCAGAAAAGATAAAGCTTTAATTTTTTTTATGTTGTGAAGAATTGTTCACATTGACATATAATTTCATGTATGCAAAGACACAGAATCAATAATGGAAACTTAAAAAAATGTTTAGGAGCATTTTCTGATCAAACAACCAGACCTTCTCACTGAAGAGATGCTCTATAGATAGGAAATCAGTGGTTTTCTCAGATTCTGGTATAAATAAGCTAGTGGTAATTGTTAACCTTTCTATATGTTTCTGTCTCATTTTTCTATTTCTGTATGAAATAGCTATTGATAATCTTTTAGCAACTTCCTGCAACGTCTTTTATTATCACTGTAGTGCTGGGACGTACACAAACACACACACACACTCACACACAAGTCAGGGCTCACTCAACAGATGTGCTCTTGTGTGGGAATCATATCACTTTTTCTGAAACACTGAAGGCACGACTTTCAAGTAGTTTTACATTTCGGATCACCTTAGTCCACATTTAATCTAGACATGTTGGTTTAACACCAAGCCACATCAGACCTTTTAAAGTTCAGTGGCTGTGATATAAAATTCTTCACTGTGTTGCACCAGTAAATTGAGAAGTGCAGTATAATTCTCTACCATCACTAGAACCATTGTGAAATGAAATACAGACTTTGATAGAGGGTCTCACATTGGTGTACACTCACTCACAGTGATATTCAGTGTGTGTCCACAGAATAAAAACCCACATAGATGGTGTGCAGTTTATGGAAGTTAAGTGATAAAAAAAAGCAGAACAAAACAAAATAAAAACAACCCCACCTTTTTTTTTTTTTTTTTTTTTTTTTTTTTTTTAACTATTGGTCACTTTACATCCCACTAGATTAAATGAGGCTGAATTCCTTTTCTCTAGGACCACTTTTGTAAGTGAGTTATTTAGTTTTTTTTTTTTTTTTTAAAGGAAGCAGCCAAAAGAGAGAGGCACTTGACACCTCCAGCAAGTATCTCAGTTCTTTTCATATTGTCAATAGCTCCACTGATAGCACTGTTCTTTTGACAGCTAAAAGCAGATGTGTGGGTTAAGTATGGGAGCAATTCAAATGTCCATAGTAAACTGCAGGGGGGCAGAGAGAGCTCAGAGAGCAGCAGCTTTAAAGTAATTGACTAATACAGTAAGGATATTAAAGTCATTTAGTGCCAAAAGGGAACACACTGATCCCTGACCCTCAGCCACTTTGGAGTAATCTAGTATTCAATCCAGCGTGTAATGACTGCCAGGCCTGTCAATCCTCCAGGCTCTCCAGTCAAATGCCTGTGGCTACTATTGGCTTATGGTAAAAGGACAGAAATTCAAGGAAATGGCTCTCAATCAGCCTATGATGTGATAATGTTATTGCTCCAATGTATTCTATATTGTCCCTGCATAGTTTATTCTGTTGAGACCCATGTCAAAAATTGCCCTTGCTCCCCAGAGGTCTTTACTCAACCTTTTAGTAATACAAGTGGGTTTGAGAGAAAGGGGGTAACTTACTTGATGAATTGTTTCCAGCTAATACATATATATATACACACACACACACACACACACACACACACACACATATATATATGAGGTCAACTGTGGCTTACAGGCTATTCATGGAAGGTATAAATTAGAAGTGCACTAGCAATCTGATTTGTAAATCCTTGCTCTTGTTTTACTTCAATGGGCAAAATTTTTTACAATAAAAAAATATTGACACAGAAATTTATTTACATGGTGGCTGATTTATATTCAGTGCACGTGCCAAAAGGAGTTTTACCAGGGGAAAACATCAGGGAAAAAAAAAAAGATTTACTTATTTCTGCCACTTTGAGCCCATAAGAGTTGGCCAACTTTGAGGAAGCTTGCATTTTAAATGAGGTGTTTTGCATTTGGAAAATATAATTATTGCTACAGGCTGAGAACAGGAAAAAAACAGAGAGTACAGAAAATTGCCATTTTTTGTTATTTTGATTTTGCTAATTAAGGCAGTGGGAACTGACCCACATAAAGTCTCTAAAGTTGAAAAGTCAAAATGAGGTAATGACTGTTCAAATCTTATTTTAATATTTTACAAAGTGTCCATACTTATTAGTTGTTTTTCCACTTGCTTTTCCAAATCTGCTATGTAGAATCTTTGGAAAGAGAAAGCTCCAATGATGTTAACACCCTATTATTTTTAGAGAACATGAAGATTACATAAGAGTAGGCATTTGCCCATTTGTATTTTGTAAGAGTCTGCTCAGCTCTTAACAAGGAAGGGCCTATGCAAAATGAGAAATAAAATGAACAACTATTTGCTTGTAAGTCTGAAATAACTTTGGTGTCAAAAACAAGTAATTTTCACCCCCCTTCAACCTGTTCTCTTGCCATTTAGCACTCTAAAATAATTATCCAATGTATGGTTGCACTAGAGAAATCATGTTAAACTTGAAATATTCTGAATTTTATGTACAATTTTTGGTAGAGGGTAAGAGATAGAGAAAAATCTTACATTGTGTTCAGTGAATTCCCAAACCTCGGGGGTAAAATAAGTTCAGGAAGAATCTCATCAGGATATCTCGGGCAATTTTTCATTAGTACACATGACAAGCTGTTTCACCACAGGCTATTGTTTTTATGGAAAGTTCAAATATTGCAGGATGGGATATATGGTGTGATATTAACGCATATGAACACAATTATTACCTATTTTAGGTATATATGACCTTTGTCACCTAGAACATTGATACTCTTCATTATGATGTACTTTTATAGAATAAAATAAATGGTTAGACAGCTTTAGAGTTCTTTCTCTACTTGTCTAATTATGTGTTTAAAGTTTTCGAGCCTTTTCTAAAAGATAAAACAGAGGGAAAAACCAAACAGTTCAAAAAAAAGCATAGGGCTTCAAAGGATCTTGAAATTAATTTGCCTCGTCCCTCAATGTCCTGACATCAAAAAGCTAAGTCATTTCAGGTGAGGGTATATTTTATACAGAATTCCAAAATTCAGCATCATGTGTGTCTGCAAAAAGCAATATAACTCTAAAGTAATAACTTCATTCTAAAAGCAAGACAAGAAAACCAGTCTTTAAATATATAACAAGCTCCTCCGAGAGGTTGAAATTTCATTTCTTCCTGTCTTGTCCTTGCAAAACTCAGAGTCACTTTTTACTCTTTTTATAGTAATGTCATACTCTTAACGACAGTTGATTAGTATTTAGTCTTCTTTAGAATGAATGCATAGAACATATTTCTGTTTGAGTTAATTGAGTATTTTCTCCTTTAGCTTCAACAGAATAAAGGGCACATGTCTTTTCTTCATTTCTCATAGTCAATAAGTAGTTGAAAAAATTCATTCCTTCAGCAAATATATAATTTCAGTTCTGCACGTGGCATTATGCCAAGCTCTGTAAGGGGTATAAAAAAGAATGAGAGGGCTGGGCACGGTGGCTCACACTGTAATCCCAGCACTTTGGGAGGCGGAGGTGGGCGGATCACAAGGTCAGGAGTTCAAGACCAGCCTGGACAACATAGTGAAACCTCGTCTCTACTAAAAATACAAAAAATTAGCTGGGCGTGGTGGTGGGTACCTGTAATCCCAGCTACTCGGGAGACTGAGGCAGGAGAATCTCTTGAACCTGGGAAGTGGAGGTTGCAGTGAGGTGAGATTGTGCCATTGCACTCCAGTCCAAGGGAAAGTGCAAGACTCCATCTCAAAACTAAACAAAACAAAAAACAAAACAACAACAACAACAAAAAGAAAGAAAAGAAAATAATAAAATGTGATCCCTAATTTCAAAAAAAACTTATTGATCAATATGATAGGGGAGACACTAAACAAATAATTATAACATACAGTTGAAAGGGGAGATGGTAACTAATGTATATTAAATACCTACAGCTAGCCAGTCGGTCTATATAACTCCAATATCGGTCTATATAACCCCAATAATAGACACAGGTACCTTGTGAGACAATTATTTTCACTTGTTAAGGTGTCCTTACTGAGGCTAAGAAAAGTTACCTTGTTAAAAAGCCAATACTGTATTTGAAACAAATTCTTTCTGGCTCAGAGGTCCATGCTATCTCAGCAAGAGATCCAGAACAGGGTCAGTAATGCCAGAATTTCTCCATATGAGAGTTGGCCTTCCAAATTGAAATCCCTTTTTTAAAAAAAATTTATTTAAAGGAAAAGTAAGACTGTAAGGGTCATCCACACGATGTAGGGTAAGCAAGGCAATCTTTATGTGGGCTCATATCTTACTAAATCGACCTTTAAGGTCAAGGGGCCAGGAACTATGTCTTATTTCTAATTTTTGTCAGAAAATAGTAGGAACTTAATAAACATTGAATTAGTTAAATGGGCATATAGGACGTCTTTATTCCCCACAGGCCTAGACTTTTCTTGAGGGATTAACACTCGAAACACTTCCAAGAGAATGAAGGTAATCTCAGGAAGGTACAAAGTTGTGAAAAGACATTAAGCTTTTGGCTGGGCTCGGTGGCTCAAGCCTGTAATCCCAGCACTTTGGGAGGCCGAGACAGGCGGATCACGAGGTCAGGAGATCGAGACCATCCTGGCTAACACGGTGAAACCCCGTCTCTACTAAAAAATACAAAAAACTAGCCGGGCGACGAGGCGGGCGCCTGTAGTCCCAACTACTCGGGAGGCTGAGACAGGAGAATGGCGTGAACCCGGGAGGCGGAGCTTGCAGTGAGCTGAGAGCCGGCCACTGCACTCCAGCCTTGGTGGCAGAGCAAGACTCCGTCTCAAAAAAAAAAAAAAAAGAAAAGAAAAAAGACATTAAGCTTTTTAGCCATCAAAATGCTTTATCTATTTATATTTATGAGGGTTTCTTTCATAATTTTAATTATACTATGATTAAAAAGGAGACAGAAATTTATACTTACAAAAAAGTAAATATATTATGTGAATTTTATAAATTCATATTTAATGACAAAATTGAACCAACCAACTAAAATCAATGAATAATCAACCTACTATCTGTATTTACATTTCTATTCTCAAACTATTGGCTTAGAAGCTACTCTTCAAGAGCCATTATGACCCTTACAATCTTCAGAGGTTTTGGAGGTCATTTTTAGTATTAAAAATTATGAATAGTATCTCTTTATTCTTTTTCTTTTCTTACCCTGCCCTTTTTACCTTTGTTTTTAAAACTTTGTATTGTATAGCACACATTTAGATCAATTATACAAAACAGAAATATACAACTCAATAAATTACCACAAGTGAGTATCAGAGTAACTACCAGCCAGCTCAAGCAATACAAAACTGGCAGCAATCCAAAAGCACCCTTTGGACCATTGCCAGTTACTATTCCTACGTTTTTTCTTTCTCTCTCCCAAAGGTAACCACTACTCTGACTCTTAATCTTATTTTGCTTGGTCTTTATATACATAGAATCACTTTTGTATCTGGCTTCTTTCATTCTTCCTTGTTGTATATATGAGTAGTTCAGTCATTTTTATTGTACAGTATTCATTTTATGGATACCGCATGATTAATTTATGCATTCTACTGCAGATGAACATTTGAGTTGTTTCTAGTTTAGGGATATTATAAATAATGCTGCTCTGAACACAGTACACATGTGTATGTTTTTCTGTTGTGTACATAGCCAGGAGTTGAATTGCTGGGTCATAAATTATGCATATGTTTAAATTGAGAAAATGATGCCAGTTTTTAAAACTGGTTGTACCAATTTATTCTCCCACACACAGTATGTGAGAATTCCTGCTGTTTTATGTCTTATCAACTGTTGGTATTGTTAAACATCTTATTAATTTTAGCCATTCACTGGTGTATATGACATTGTCTCTTTTTTTAATTTTCATTGCCCTGATTACTTATGGAGACAAGCACGTTTTAATTTTTATTGAGTAATTTTGGTAGATTTTTTACCAATTACACTAATAAAAATCATACTGATACCATCAACAGTATTGAATACATGCTTTCTCACACTCCTGAAAGCACTGGAAACTATGAAACATTAAGTGAAAAAGAAATCACATTATTACTGAGATTAATTTCTTTCATTATAATTGATTTTTGAGGATATATTAATGTTGACTTTGATCATTATTATCACTTTTTGTAACATATATTTATGTTCTTTGAGCTTTTTTTCTGTTGTGTTGATACTTGTTTTATTGATTTCTAAAATATTTTTACATATTACTGACTTTGTTCTGTGGCAAATATTTCCTCTAGTTTGCCCTTTGATTTGGTTTACACTTCTTCCAGCCAGAAAGAAACGTTTTTCATTTTCATGTAGTCAAATTTATCAATTGTTTTAAGGTTTTAGGATTTTTGTACGTTTATGATGGTCTACTCTACCCAAATCACCACAAATTATGTTTTTTAATAGTTGATATTCTGCTCTAGATCTTTTATAGCTTCAATGTTTACAATTAAATCTTTGATCTACAGTGAATTTATTTTGGAGTAAAAAAGGATGCAATATTTACTATTCCACCATTACTCCATTAATACCTCTATTATAAACTAATTTGAATTATCATTTCTGTTATTCACTAAATTCCCATATATACTTTATTTCTGAACTTTCCACTAAGTTAAAATTGTATGTCTATTTCAATGCTAATTATAAGTTGTTATATACATATATTTTATGTGCTAGTATTTTTTTTTTTCTTTCAGGATATTCCTAAGTTTTGTTTATATTAACTTTTCTGAATGAACTTTGGATAAATGTTAGTATCATTTTGTTGACTTCTCACCAAAATCCATGTATATTAGATTTATATTATATATTAATCTTGGGAAAAATGGACATCTTTATAATATTGAGTATCTCCATTAAACAATAGGATTATTTTGTTCATTCACGTTTTCTTTTCACCTTGTTTTTCTGTTTACTTTTTTTTTAGCCAGGAGTCAACCTTCATTTACGAGCATACATATATCCATGTGCATATAATGTATGCATAGCCAGTGATCTTTATAGATGTGGAGGGAGGGATTTATAGTCAAAATTAGATATGTATTCAAGTACATTCATAATCACATTTATGATACAATTCCAACAGTAACATAAGGAAAATTAAATACTTCAAGTAAGGATTAAAGATAACACGTTTTCTGTGTTGCACTGGTTTTTAATAAATTAACTATAGAATTTGGGAATATATTTCCCCTAAGGAAAAAAAACAGCTCTTGTCATGACCAAGTTGTTATTTTTTTTGTTGTAGCAACTCCATGTCTGAAGATCTAATACTCACCCAATATAATATGATATCTGCTTGTCCACAGGAAGGCATGGTCCGCTTGGACAGCAGTAGAGTTGGGGAAAGTTGTATGCAATCACATCAATCAATCAAACAACTGGAAAATATGCACTGAGTGCTTAGTATGTTTTTACTTAAAATACACTTAGGAAACAGCAAACGACTGGACTGAATATTAACTGACTCTAAAAAAAGATCACAGGCATGGAAATTCATGTAGGCTGGACAGGAAGAAGATGACCTCACCTATTAAGTAGGATTTATGGACAGCCTTTCAGATTTCTTAAGAAATGAATGCTACTTGGAAATGAGAGAAGTAGGGCATTCTGAAGAAAGAAGACAAACTAAACAGACAGCAGGAAGTAGTGGTCAAAACATCTAAGAGGTGGAATATGGAGGCTATGGAAAACCCCCTGTCTTTCCCGTTTATCTACAACTCTAGTTCTGCGAATTACGCAAACAATAGGCTAAAAGTTTCAATGTTGTTCATCTTCTATTTGGATTAAAACTGTGCCTCATTACTTTAAGATCAGGCATAGCTGTGATGCTTACAAGCTACAAGAGGATAGTTGTTGCTTCAATTCTTGTCTTTCTGCTGGTTTTCGTCTTCTTTTATTCAGAAATCGAAGAGCTCACATGAGAGCTGCTCAAGGGTATTTTTTTTAAGTGAGCTAGTACTAAAACCCTAGCCATCTTCACAATTCAAACTAAATAATTTCATCTTAGATAATAAAACAATGATTTCTTTTATAATATTCCTTCATGTGCACCTTAATCTAATAGAACCATTTTGTAAACATATTAGAGAATGACAGTGCAGTCTTCTCCAAGCTGGATTTCAGACAGAAATATACGTGTACTGCCTTACAATGCATAAATACATATACACAAACGTACATATGTGCATATGTCCTTATTATCTCAGAATAAAAATGCAAATGAATTTATTAGCCTAAGAGTGGCACCAAATGGAAATTTATGCACATACATTTAAAAAACAGAACCCTTGAAAATAAAGCAGTTGCAGCCTATTAATTTTCCTCTTTGACAGTTTTTTAAATTCCCCTAAAAAAATGAAACAGCATGAATACTGTCAATATATCACAACAGCCACATTAGGTTTTGTGATATACATCATAATATAAAGAGCACTATTAGAGCACAACCTGGGAACCATTAAATCATTCTAAATCACTGTTACATTCCATTAGTGTCAATGGTGAAACCACATAATAGGCTTTATTACAAACTTCACCTTGGTAGGCCATTGTCTCTAATAACCACTTCTCTATGATGTGGTATCATACCCAGAAATCCAGGGAGATAATAAAGGCTCCCTTATTTCTTTTTTATTGGATGGGTAAAGTTAAATTTAGCTGTAAGTAAAAAAAAAAAAAAAAAAAAAAATCCTAAAGCTTTGTTCAGTAACTGCGAGTTGCTGCTATTTGGACAAAAAAAAAAAAAAAAAGAAAAAGAAAAAGAAAAAAAAATTAGGCAGACTTGGGAAGAACAGTTTGAAATAAATTTAAAACCTGGCAATGCTGAGGCCAGGGTAGGCTGGGCAGTGCCAGCAATTACAATGTCAGTTTTGAGATGCGGTTTAGTACATTTGTGCGCCTCTTTACACTTTGTTCAGGAGCAGGGTATTGATTATAGGAACACTGTAAGTTTCAAACCTGCCCTTTCTCTCATTCTCCCCCGCTTTGAGATATACCCTTTTAAAAAGTCATTTGGGCACTTTGTTGGGGTGAAGCTGGTAAGGACTTCAGCTCAGACTGAGATCAATTTTCAGATGTTTCAGGGAGAATTGTTGTACAGTGTTCTGTGCCCCTCTTCTTTACAAATAGAATCATTTACTCCCCTCCCCCTACAATGAGTTTAAGGGATTTTTCATAATCCCTATTACTTAGATACACCCACATAGAAAATGCTCCCTACAAAGATTTCTACTACACAATAGACACTTTTGTTATTGACTAAGGAAATTTTAGGATATAATAAAATAAATGATAATCAGACACAGTTTCCGAGGTGAATAATAATATCACAAATGGTTGATATAATTTATGATTTAATAGACTACCAGTTCAGAGTCAAAAGCTTTATCTTCTCTCTGTGTTATTCTTGAGTAATTGTGTTTTAAAATTATTGATTATAAACAAGTACATTTATTTCTGTGAAGTAACAATCTACCTTTAAAGGTGGGCTTTGAATAAGGTCAATTCAGGGCAATGAAATAGATTATTATTCTAATGATTCTGCTTTGCTTTTGCTCTATTTTTTAAAGACCAGACTTACAACAATAGTATTACTATATGTATCCCTATAAGAGATGATGTTTTAACTTAGGAAGAGAAAAGACTAAGGCAAAGAAGAAAAAAAAAAATCCCTGTATACTATGGGAAGTAAAAATAAATCACCAGGAATCAAACACTTCAGAAGGATAACTAGACAAAATAAAAAATGAGGTAGATACACTTTTATAAGGATTATCTAATGAAAAGGACAAAAGAATGATAAACTTGTAAATCATACAGTAGATGAAAGGTTAAAAGATAAAAATTTGGTCTCATTCAATACAATTATTTAGAGTGGTCTTACGTAGTGAAACTTTCCAGATTTCCCCATTAATAGTGAGGCTTGCTTACTGAAAACAATTTTCTGGATTGGCATAAAAACATGCTTCTTCCTCCCTCCAATTTTTCTTCCCTCTCTTTCTGTTCTTTTTCCTTGTCTTCCTCCTCTGTCTCTGTCTCTTGTCTCTATCTCTCGCCCTCTCTATCCCCCTTGCTTCCTTTTCTTCACTTTCCCCCTTCCTCTCTTCTTCCCCTCTCTCTTTTGTGTTTTGCACTCTCTTCCTCCTTCTTTCCTCCCTTTTCTTCATTAATAGGCTTTTGCAATGCTGGTTTATGCATAATTTGTTTGCAAATAACAATTCAGGAAAGTGTTAACATAGCACACCATGGAAGAAAAATTGAAAATAGAAAGCTGAGGTATTAGGCTTTTTAATGGGGATTTGAACAGACAGAAAGCATAAGCTTGATTTGCCGCCTCTGTCACCTAAAGAAAGTCTTTTAGCTAAAGCTTCACCTCTGACCTTGTTTTCTACTTTCAGGGTATACTGTATTTCTCTTTTTTGTTATATGTCTGGTTTGCAATGCCATTGATGTTCATAGGGAAGTGAGAGAATTGCTGTTTGAAAAGTCCATGCTCTACTTTATGAAGGCTAGCTTTATTTTCTTTTTTTTTTGTAATATTTTCTCTTTTTGCTTTTGGAAAAATTCATGATAGAGGCCAAGTCTTAAACACATTGGAAAATTTACCTAACTTAAAAATAATAAATGTTCACCTACTTTTGGTTTTAATCTTTCTCTGATGTAAAACTGTCACTTCAGACATTGTCATCTCAGAGTTGAATCTCAAAGTGTCATGAATGAACTGGTACAATTTTTAAAAATATTGCTGATTTCTTTAGCACTGATTTTAGGCTTCAAATGATGAACACACCAGGTATGGCTTGTTTCACACAGTTACCAGACTAGTTGTGTCTTTCAGGTCAAGGATAAATAAAATCAAGTCAAGTCATACAGTATTGCTTTTGATTTTGTTTACCTGTTTGATACCAGAGAGAATATTTTGCTGAATCCTGGATGCACAGCATCAGGCTTGACAGAATTAAAAATCTGTAAGAACTGCTTCGCTAATTCAACACTCCTTCTAGATGGAAATGGTAAAGTTGGAAGATGTGGGGGAAACTTTGGCCATAGGGTAACAGTATAGCTTATCTGACAGGAGCAAATAACTCACTAACTCCTGAATAACTATTTTCCATATTCTGTATGCCCATTCCAATTTTAAGGAAAAAAAAAAAACCTAAGAAGTTTGCATAAATATGTGATTGTAAATCCTGCATGGAGAAATAAGAAAAGCAATGCCATTATATACTCTTTTCCTGGCTTGGCTTGCATTTTATACAATCTTTTGTTAATATATATATATAAATTAAGATTTTATAGCACTATAAGTCCTGAAATATTTGGCAAGTGTATAAAGATTTTTAAAAACAGGCTTTCCAGAGAAGGGATTAGGTAATCAAATATAATTTCTGTAGTGATTGATTTTGAAAATAAAACTTTGACATTAACGTGTTTCTCTAAATGGTGTGTGTATCACTTGCTTTATGAAAATAATTTTCTTATCTTTTTAATTTGCCTAAAAGAAATGTATGGTCATTTTCTTTAAACAATTGGATAAATATTTAAACATGAATGTTCTTCAAGGGAGTGATCAGCTTACATGGTTTTCCTTATACACCTGTACACATTAATATGTAGGGTATTTACAAGTCTGTAATGTTTCTGAAATTATAACTACAGGCTGAAAGACTTCTTCTTAGAAGAAGAAAGCTAGTACTATTTCATTCAGTTCATTGATGACAGTATGTTAGAAAGCTGCCTGCTAAACCACAAATCTCATCCCGTTAACTCACAGAATCCTATAACCTTGAGCTATTCAGATTTCAGACGACAAAGTGAAATGTCCTTACCTTGCATTTATTCATAAATATTAAGACCTTTCTGTGAAGTCAGAATTATTTGAATCCCACTACTACTGTAAACATGTGGACAACAAAGACTTACATAGTTTAAAATGTATGAGATAAGACAATAATAACAGATATGTTTAGACTGACTACTACATCTTTCTATCCTCTTCTCTCCTTTCACTCAGTGATCATCCCATGAAAGCTTTCATTTTTCTTTTTTAATTTAATTGAAAGTATAATTTCATTTTATTTATTTATTTAGTTAGTTAGTTACTTAGTTATTTTAGACTGGGTCTGGAGTCTAAAATAACTAAGTAACTAAATAAATAAATAAATAAAATGAAATTATACTTTCAATTAAATTAAAAGCTGGAATGCAGTGGCACAATCAGGGCTGACTGCAAACTCTGCCTCCTGGGTTCAAGTGATTCTCCTGCCTCAGCCTCCCAAGTAGCTGGGATTACAGGTGCCTGTGACCACACCCGGCCAATATTTGTATTTTTAGTAGAGACGGGGTTTCATCGTGTTGGCCAGGCTGGTCTCAGACTCTTGACCTCAATTGATCTGCACGCCTCGGCTTCCCAAAGTGCTGGGATTACAGGTGTGAGCCACTGCACCTGACTGATAGTATGATTTTAAGTGGACTTCAGTTAAAAAATTAAAAAGGAAACATTTATTGAAGGCTTACTATGTAGTAGGTGCTCTATTTTCTAATCAGTGTCTTATTTAATTACCCAACAACTCTATGAGTTATGTAATTCAAGTGGTGTTTCCCCATTATTTACATGATTGAATTAAAAATAAAAGTCTCCTTCTTAAGGTAAGATAACTGGATCTTGAATTTGAATGTTATAACTCAATTAAGTGTAACATGATGGCTCTTGCCTTAAAGGCATAGTTCATTAATTCATTCAACCAACTTTATTAAGGGTCTACAATGCCCAATACTTTACCAGTCTCAGAAGACAAGGCCATGAAAAAAATTCAGTGGCAATCCTCAAGGCTACCGTATTCTTCTGAGGAGAGAAACGCTCAAATACAAAAATCTGGCCAGGAGCAGTGGCTCATGCCTGTAATCCCAGCACTTTGGGAGGCCGAGGCGGGTGTCTCACAGGGTCAGGAGTTCAAGACAAGCCTGGCCAACATGGTGAAATCCTGTCTCTACTAAAAATACCAAAATGAGCCGGGCGTGGTGGCAGGCGCCTGTAATCCCAGCTACTCCGGAGGCTGAGGCAGAGAACTGCTTGAACCTGGGAGGCGGAGGTTTCAGTGAGCCAAGATGGTGCAGCAAGACTCTGTCTCAAAAAACAAAAACAAAAACAAAAACAAAAACAAAAAAAAACAAGGCGGTGGTTCACGCCTATAATCCCAGCTCTCTGGGAGGCCGAGGTGGGCGGATCACTAGGTCAGGAGATCAAGACCATCCTGGCTAACACGGTGAAACCCCGTCTCTACTAAAAAATGCAAAAAATATTAGCTGGGCACGGTGGTGGGCGCCTGTAGTCCGAGCTACTCAGGAGGCTGAGGCAGGAGAATGGCGTGAACCTGGGAGGCGGAGCTTGCAGTGAGCCGAGATCGTGCCACTGCACTCCAGCCTGGACGACAGAGCGAGACTCCGTCTCAAAAAATAAAAAATAAAAAAATAAAAATAAAAAAAATTCAATTGAGTAAATTGAGTATGACAGAAGCCATAGTAGAAACACATGTACGAGTGGCACTGTGCTCCTGATAGATTAGGTGGACATTTTCACCATATGTATTGTCAGAAGGGAGTAAAATCTTTCTGAGAGGAAGGAATATTGATGCTGAGCCCTAAATGAGAAATTAGTTTGGTAGAACTGTGGATCAGATAAAAATGTAGCCATGTAACAAAAAGAACCTAAAGGAACAGGGATTATCAAAAATTTTAGTCTGAGTTGATCTTTTTACTGTGAGCATCAAGTATGCGAAAGTGTTCAAGTGCAAAACTGGACAGGAGGACCAGGGTGGTATTACAAGTAGCCTCATAAATTATTCTATGACTTTGGATGCACCAACCAAATCTGGCTTACCATTAATTGTGGATAATAGCTCTGAGAGCTAGTAATAAATTCCTTACTAATTGTACTTATTTATTGTGTGTAAATTTAATCTAAACTATAGATTTTCTGTTTGGCTTATCTATCCATGAATTAAAAATAAGAATTGGAAACAGTTAACATTATCATATAAATATAATTTTAATGTTGAGATATATTTCATTATATATTCTGCATCTCTAACTTTATGGTTCCAAATTTACTACAATTTTAAAAGGGGTACAAGATAAAACTATAACAATATTAACAACATATACCTAATAAGCTTGGTTCTAATAAGATTAAATCACTATTTTTTTTTTTTTTTTCAGATTTCTGGTAAGATTTGCTTTCTGTAACCCATAATGACCTCTAGCCATCCGTGTCATAGGGAAGTGGTGCTTTGTACTGGATGAAGCAAAGGTTTGCAACTACTTAGGAAATCTAATTCACTGTTTCCCAAATATAAAATGAGAATAATATTACCTGGGTTATTATTGTGAAGATTAAATTACATAACATATGTAATATTGCAAAGATAAAGTCTGGCACTTTTCCCTTCTTAAAACTCTAATTTTAAAACAAAAACATCTAGGAAATAATCTACAAAGTTCTTATGAATATTTTTATGTATTTGTAATTTCTTCTAAATTATAAAGGGCAACACCAGTTTTATCAATGTTTTCATAAATATTTCTAAAGTTGCAACATAATCCAGTATTAAAAAACCTGAAAAGATTAGTTCACATAATTATGACTGTAGTAGTAGAAATCACAAAAGTAAATTTATTTGATAGTGCCGAGTTCTTCCCATATATTGTCTGTGTTACTCTTCACACATTCCTTTGAGGTGTGTTCTTTTATCATCCCCATTTGAAACCAGAGTTAACTGTGACTCAAGAGGTTTAAGTGACATGTCCCCAAATCACTGAGATGGTAAGTAAAAAGAGAGAGGCTAGCTTTGAACACATGACTATTTAACTCCACAGGAAAAGTTCTTAATATAGAAATTCAAAATTTTAATCATTAGTTCTACAGGTTTCCAGTTTGATTTAGCGGTAAACAAATGGACCATGTGTTTTTAAAAACAGCAACTGATTTACCCATACAGTTGCTCTTAGTTGATGCAAATTAATAAAATAATAGGGACGGCCATAAAGGAATTGCCTTTTATTCTTTTTGCCAATATGCAGGAAGAAAACAATGAATACGTGTTTAACTAAATCAGAAGCAAGGAGTATCCCAAATTATTATCTCTGAAAGCAGATTTTTATGTTGGATAGATACAGTCTTGTGTAAATTTGAAGCTTTAACCTATCTTTAAAATGGATGACATTTTTCTAAAAAAAATATAAATTTCACAATTTGTTATTTTATGCTTAAATCTTGTAAAATTTGAACTTTAAGGCTAGGTGCCTATAATCCCAGCACTTTTGGAGTCCAATGTGGGCAGGTCGCTTGAGTCCAGGAATTTGAGACCAGTCTGGCTAACATAGTGAAAACCTGTCTTTCCAAAAAAAAAAAAAAAAAAAAAAAAAAAACTTAGCAGAGTGTGGTGACTAGTGCCTATAGTTCCAGCTACTCCTGCGGCTGAGTTGAGAGGATCTCTTGGGCCTAGGAAGTTGGAGGTTGAGGCTGCGGTGAGCTGAGTTTATGCCACTGCATTCCAGTCTGGGTGACAGAGCCAGACCCTGTCTAACAAAAAAAAAATTAGCTTTATCTGTTACGTTGAATATATTCTTGCAAATGTAAAAGTTTCTGAGTCTGTAGAAATCTGAATCTGTAGAAATGGATATTTGAATAGATTCTTTTTAACACAATTTAAATAAAATTTTTAACATTTGTCACTAGTTAAGTTTCTTCAATTTATCAGGCTGAAGTAAAATAATTTAAAATTTGAAAAATATTTATTTGTGGGCATATTTGAAATTCTTCCCATCCTTGAGAAAGCATGGTATAGATTAACTATTTCTAACCATATCTAATTCTATGTAATATTTGAAATTTTCAATGTGACTCATTTTAATAAGGAATGTAAACTTTAAAAGCTAACAAAGTTATTCTTTCAATAGCTTTTATGATAAACATTTTCTCTATTTCATAATTCAATTTTAGAAGGGCCTATTTATTTTGTTATCTAACTAAAAAGAACATCTCAAAAATGTGTGGACAATTGGAAAATATTGTTTTGGAAAAATGAAGTGTAATGTTTTCTTAAAATGGATTGTGCAAAAATTGATCTTATCAAACAAAATGTTACATGGCAAAGAAATAATTTTTGGGTTTAGTTTATAAAAGTAATCAGAAAGTCCCTTTATGAATGGTGGAAAATATTTGCAAACTATGCTTCTGACAAAGCTCTAACATCCAGAATCTATAAGGAACTTAAACAAAATTACAAGCAAAAAATCAAACAACCCCATTAAAAATTGTGCAAAGGATATGGAACAGATTCTTTTCAAAAGCAGTTGTATACATGCGGCCAATAGGCATACGAAAAAGTGCTCAACATCACTAATCATTAGGGAAATGCAAATAAAAACCACAACAAGATATATCATCTCATACCAATCAGAATGGCTATAATTAAAAAGTCAAAAAATAACAGATGTTGGTGAGGTTGCCGAGAAACGGGAACACTTATACACTGTTGATAGAGTGTAAATTAGTTCAGCCATTGTGGAAAGCACTGTGGTGATTCCTCAAAGAACTAAAAACAGAATTACCATTTTACCAAACAATTTCGTTATAGGGTATATATCTGAAGGATATTAAATCATTCTGCCATAAAGACACATCCACAAATATGTTTACCACAGCCCTATTCACGATAGCAAAGACATGGAATCAACCCAAATGCCTATCAACAGTAGACTAGATAAAGAAAATGTGGTACATATACACCACAGAATACTATGCATCCACAAAAAAATGAGATAATGTCTTTGCAGCAACATGGATGAAGCTGGAGACCATTACCATAGCAAACTATTGCAGGAACATAAAACTAAATACCACATATTCTCACTTATAAGTGGGAGCTAAATTACTAGAACACACGGACACATAAAGGGGAAAAACACACACTGGGGCCTACTTGAGGGTGGAGGGTGAACAGAGGAAGAGGATCAGAAAAAAATACCTACCGGGTACTGTGCTTAGTACCTGGGTGACAAAATAATCGGTACACCAACCCCCTGTGACATGAGTCTACCTGTATAACAAATCTTGGCCGGGCGCGGTGGCTCACGCCTGTAATCCCAGCACTTTGGGAGGCCCAGGCGGGTGGATCACAAGGTCAGGAGTTTGAGACCAGACTGGATTAGATGGTGAAACCCCGTCTCTACCAAAAATAAAAAATTAGACGGGCGTGGTGGCATGCGCCCGTAGTCCCAGCTACTCGAGAGGCTGAGGCAGGAGAATCCCTTGAACCTGGGAGGCGGAGGTTGCAGTGAGCCGAGATAGCACCACTGCACTCTAGCCTGGGTGACAGAGCTAGACACCATCTCAAAAAAAAAAAAAAAAAAAAAAAAAAAAAAAAAAAAAAAATCTGTACATGTACCCCTGAACCTAAAATAAAAGTTAAAAGAAAAAAAAATTGATTATCTCTCTCTAAAATATGAACAGATGTGAACCTATAAATTAGAACTTTTAGTGAATCACTCATGCTTTGTAAAAAGAGAAACCTTTGCAAGAAATATTTTCTGTGATTTTATTATAATGTCATTTTAAATATCGGCAGTCCATAATATTCAAAGAAAAGTTAACACTTTTTATTGTTCCCTTATGCCCAGTGTACAAATAAAGCAGGAATGATATGTCTCAATTCTTTAAAAAAAAAAAAAGCTTTGTTACTTCTATAATTTATTTAAATATTTATCTAAACATTATCATGCACTTGATACCGAGTCACTGCCTTTGAAGAACAATCAGAAATCAAGTCAAGGCTCTCAAAATATAAATCAGCTAAAAAATAAATTTGCTTCAAGTGATTCACACAAATTTTAAAAATGAAACACCATGAAGAATAAAATTTGGGATGTGAAAGATAAATTCCCTTAGTGAGTGTTTATGAAAAAAAATTAGCAAATGAATATTATGGGCCAGGTCCCATTCCAGACACTGAGGATATCACTGGGAATAAGAAAGTCATGGAGCATCTAGTTTACTGTGAGGAAATAGACAAAAAAGTAGATAATAAATAATGCTGAACATTGACAAGAATTCCAAAGAATTCCGCAACTAGAGTGTGATATGATGGATGCTTGTGAAGTGGCTACTTAGGATGGTCAAGAAAGGTTTCTATAGATAAGTGACATTAAAGCTTCCATCAGAATGTCAAGAAAGATTTCACCCATGAAAACTTTTGCAGAAAGAGTAGCAGGTATATGTGTCCACAGATGGGAACAAGCTTAGCTTGTTCAATGGCTACATTGTACATCAGAGTCAAAGAAAATGAGATTGTATGGGCTGCCAGACCCTGGTGATTTAGGAGCTTCAACTATATTTTAACTGACATGTGATGGGAGCAACTGAAATAATTGTGTCTAATATTTATTTTATTTTATGTTATTTACTTTTTATTATACTTTAAGTTATGGGATACATGTTCAGAACGTGCAGGTTTTTTACATAGGCATACATGTGCTATGGTGGTTTGCTGCACCCATCAACCCGTCATCTATATTAGGTATTTCTCCTAGTGCTATCCCTCCCCTAGCTCCTCACCCCCCAATAGGTCCCAGTGTGTGATGTTCCCCTCCCTATGTCCATGTGTTCTCATTGTTCAACTCCCACTTATGAGTGAGAAAATGTGGTGTTTGGTTTTCTGTTCCTGTGTTAGTTTGCTGAGAATGATGGTTTCCAGATTCATCCATGTCCCTGCAAAGGACAGACACTTCTCAAAAGAAGACATTTATGCGACCAACAAATATATGAAAAAAAAACTCATTACTGGTCATTAGAGAAATGCATATCAAAACCGCACAATGAGATACCATCTCATGCCAGTTAGAATGGTGATCATTAACAAGTCAGGAAACAATAGTGCTGGGGAGGATGTGGAGAAATAGGAATGCTTTTACACTGTTGGTGGGAGTGTAAATTAGTTCAACCATTGTGAAAGACAGTGTGGCGATTCCTCAAAGATCCAGAACCAGAAATACCATTTGACTCAGCAATTCCATTACTGGGTATATACCCAAAGGGTTACAAGTCATTCTGCTATAAAGACATATGCACACATATGTTTATTGCGGCACTATTCACAATAGCAAAGACTTGGACCAACCCAAATGCCCATCGATGATAGATTGGATAAAGAAAATGTTGCACATATACACCATGGAATACAGACATTTATTTTAAAAAGATAAAATAAATATGGAGAATAAATTGTGGAATAAGCAATAGTGAATTCAGGGAAACTGGTTAGAAAGCTGTTGTATGGCTGGGCACGGTGGCTCATGCCTGTAATCCCAGCACTTTAGGAGGCTGAGGCAGGTGGATCACCTGAGGTTGATAGTTCAGGACCAGCCTGACCAACATGGAGAAATCCCGTCTCTACTAAAAACACAAAATTAGCCGGGCATGGTGACGCATGCCTATAGTCCCAGCTACTCGGGAAGGCTGAGGCAGGTGAATCGTTTGAACCTGGGAGGCGGAGGTTGCGGTGAGCCAAGACCATGCTGTTGCACTCCAGCCTGGGCAACAAGAGCGAAACTCTATCTCAAAAAAAAAAAAAAAAAAAAAAAAGAAAAGAAAGAAAGCTGTTGTAGTGATCTAGCTAACAGATGTACAAAAATCCCAGGATAAGTTTTGGAAGTAGCATAGAAATACATGCTGATAAATTAAATGCAGACAATAAAAGAAAGAAAAAAAAAAGCCAAAGTTGAGTATATTGGTGTACATTTGAAAGCACAAACATTAAAATGACTCACTCAGTCACATTAGTTTTGTGAAGATAGTGTTTTCAGAAGCATTCTAATTTTTACTTCCTGAAAAAGAGAATATTGAAATTTGTACAACAATTTGAAAAGCTGGATTATAGAAAGATTCATTTCTAAGACTTAGGCTGATTCATTATCTGTGGATAGGAATCTGATTCAAAAAGGCCTATATTAATCATGAATATTTACTGTTCAATTGCAGGGCATGCTGGGAGTTGTAGTTTTCAGTTATTCATATGTAATTTTTGTAACATTACCTAGTCTTGCAAAGTTCCACTCACCTGTCAAAAATATAATTTGCTTTAGGCAAGTGATTGAATGCAATTCTGAAAGATTGATCTATATTGAGCAGTTGGTGACAACCAGTTACAATTTTGAATTTCTAGGAAATAGCACTGTGACCACAGGTCTTATTCTTCCTCCCAAAACAACACTTCCAGGGATTCCCATAGGATTTTTGGTAATTGTAAAGCTACCATCAGGTAAACAACACAAACTGAACATCATTGTAGGTATTAGTAGTTGTTTTCAGGACACCTACAACGTACACAAAATATAACCAGAGAAATAATATACACAGGCTATGCTCTGAATCAAACTTGGAAGGTAGTTCCTAGATATTTAGGGAGATTTTAGAAATATTTAGGATGATAGAGTTTCAATACAGAATCTAGGTTTATGTTCTAAGAATAAGCAATGAAATGGGAAAATGTCAAACCAAAGCAAACACATCTTTAAATGATGAAGTAAAAAGCACAATGACAATCAAAAGATTTTGTGACCACTAAACAAGTTATAGTTTATCCCCTAGAGAGAAGCTACGGTGGGCTGAACTTGTCATTAGGAGGAAGATTAAGTGCCTGTGGTTCTGACTTGGTTAATTATATGCTCAAATCCCTTTAGTATATCACAGAAGCCAAAGCCAGGCTTTTTGCTTTTGAATATCTGTATCGTGACTCTTTGGATTGCTTATTGGTTATTTCTCTTGACAACTTGAACCTGAACATTGAATCCCATTGGCAACAACTATCTGTCAAGAGCAAATAAATAAATAAATAAATAAGATTTGTGTATTAGTTTTCATTATAGAAGTGCTTGTAGTTGAAAAAATATGTACCTGTCAAGTTTTCAACATCTCGCTGGGGATGCAAGCAATGCTGTTGTGATTTCAGAACCTGGCTGACAAATTCACGTTTCAGTAGTAAAGACAAATCAAGGGTTTTTCTCTCCCCTCCTTTTTTAATTCTTTTTTTCTTACCGCTTTGACAGTCATACATAACAATTTGAGACCTAAGTGCCACTTTGATGCACTATTCCATTATTAAGTGGCACAGTCACTATAGAATAGATGACGGGCCTGTACTCAAGGCATTGTGAATTAAACAGCTTTCTACAACGGGGAGATTGAATGGCCCAAAGAATTCTGAAATATTTTTTAAAAAATAATTTAAAAGTTTGTTTCAGAAGCTTCAAAGCATATAATTTAAAATAATCATAGGTAGTTAATTGTAAACTATAGAAAACAAATTATTTTTTAGTAATATTGTTCAAGTTTAGAGGAAACATTAAATACATGCATCCCAAACCCACAATTACTAATTTCAAATATGAGTATTCGATGGGTCTTGAGGGGGGGAAAATAATCAGTGTGAATCTGGGCAGACTTTAAGGTAGGAAGAAATGAACATTTATTGTGACAGTAATTTTACAATATATTCATAGAAGAGTATTTTAAAAGTATTTTTTATGCTCTGAATGTAAGTTTCCACTAAAGTAATATTGACTTAAAGTACTTAAATTAATTCCTTTGTCAATATCTGTACAGTAAATCAATATACCTAGAATTAAACAACAGTTTTTGCCAGAAGTCAGGCTAATCTTGGTAATTTCTAGTTACAATTCATTAATCAATCCATCATCACTAGAAAAAAAAAAAAAAAAAAGGCAAAGCAGAAAAAATTCGATAATAATACCAAATAACAGAAGTTTATTATTTCTTCAAAGTTTGTTCTTTTCATACAGGAAATAACAAATTAAAAGCTACATTGCTATGATTCCCTCTTATAATTTAGCTAACAAAAGTAAATAATCAATTTTACTAGAAATATAAAAAAAATTTTAGTGCTTATTGCTCTCCAGAACCTAACGAATCAGAAAATACATATATTTTTTCTTAAGGTTATATTAAAAGCCAAAGGATTACTTTACAAACATTGATTCCATGATATATCCCCAGGGAGAAAAGACAACATGAATGGAAAATTCTATTAATTTATATAGTTCTGAAGTATTTGCTATAATACTTATCTCTTTACGGTTTTGACAACTCAATCAAACTGATGAGTATCTAAGGATATGAATTCCAATTTCAGTGCTCAGTACAGAAACTCTGATGGTTTCTTTCTTATTCTTCTGCACTAGAAAAACAAAATTGAATTATTTTGTTATCCCTTTAATTCTTAATAGTAATCCCATAAAGCAAGAAAAAATTACATCAAGGATAAAGGGGTGCTTTATATCTTTTACAGGGTGATGGTAAAGAGCTATGGTGCTGTGAAACAACAGCTGAAGGTAAATATATTGTTTCTGATGTACTTGAGACTGAGTCATTTAAGAGAAAGAAAAAAAAAAAAAAATTTCACCAGTTTCCTACTTTACACTTCTGAAGTGCTAAAGGACTTTTAAAAAGAGAGAAAAAAGTAATTATGGGAAATAAAATAAGAATTTTCTTAGTTACAATTCCTGGCCCTTTGCTGATTGCAGTAAATTATAAATTATGCAGTCAATGTAGGCCAACAAAAGAAGACATCTTCAAATCTCAGTCAAAGGTAATTACTTAAGTCGGCTGAATGTTCCCTTTTCATAGAGTGTGATCTCTCTCTGACAGCTCACACTGACAGATGACCTTCTCGGCAACGTTCTTATCCTTCGGATCATGAGCAGTGTGGCTCTCTCCCTGAATATCTCTATATATTTGTGACACTAAGCTTTCAAATACAGCTATTGACAAATCAGAACATCAGTCTAAGTGCTGGTCTTCCTATCACTCACAATAAAGTAGCTATCACTTGTGGTGGTGTAGAGCAAGTACATCTCTGAAAAATGAGTTCTCACCAAGTGCTAATTTGACACAGCTCGCTTGCCTTCCCATAATTGCTCTGTCATTGTCAGTTGGCAGTTCGGGCTCATTCCTGGAAGCTGTGCCGTACAATTGGATACAATTACTCCCATTTACCACCACTATTATGCCACTGATGTTGCCCAGTCCGCATATTGACATGCCTCATTAAACCTGGATGCGGGCCATTAATGAACATTGTTAGCATTTCTCTTAAACTTTTTTGCCTCTAATAAACAGTCAGTGTTCCATGAAGGAGCACTGCCATCCTTGTGATATGATATTTATTATCTTATGGGGGAAGGGGACTCGGCAAATGGAAACTATCCAGATGCTGAGAGAGAGAGATATACAGTTAGATCAGTGGAGAATAGCGCTGATCAGCAGGACCTTCCTATCAGGAGCATCCTACCATTAACCGAGTGACCTCTGCTACCCAAAAATGAAAAGCTGGATAAACAGGGACACCCCAGAAGTGCCCATACCACAGCAGGTTTCTCAAGGTTACATCATTGCCAACACCTCTCTCTAGCCCTCTCCTACCCCCAGGTGGTGCTATGTGCCATGATAAAGATAATTTTGCCCTGGGTCTTCAATCCATTATGTCCAGCTAACTTCAACGTGCATTTTTATTCAGAGATAATTATGTGTTGATCAGAGAAGTCAGCGGCTGTCACCCATACAGCAGGTACACCTGCGGTGTGACATGGGTGGTAACGATGGCATGCTCTTCAGCTGTCATGACACGGACAGGGACTTTATTACGTATATGTCATCGTTTCTCTTAAGAAAATTATACTTTCCCACACAATGACAATAATGAACCTTTACAACACTCCCATAAAACTTCATTTGCAGTTTTATTCCTGACTTTCATTATATATGTACTAAATATATAGAAACACCTATAAATATACACTATGATCTGTGCCTCTAAAGGTTAATAAATAAGTTTGTAACTGCAGGCAAGTATGAGATATCCAAATGAACTTTTTGTTAAAAACTTAAAATATCTTAAATGAAAAGTAATTTCACCACTTTGGCATTATTAACTTTTCCACATTTATAAGAAAATAATTATGTATACAGTTGAAGGTATTTGTTGAACAGTTATTTTAGTGCTATTAAAATGGACATGGCCGGGTGCGGTGGCTCAAGCCTGTAATCCTAGCACTTTGGGAGGCCGAGACGGGCGGATCACGAGGTCAGGAGATCGAGACCATCCTGGCTAATACGGTGAAACCCCGTCTCTACTAAAAAATACAAAAAACTAGCCGGGCGAGGTGGCGGGCGCCTGCAGTCCCAGCTACTCGGGAGGCTGAGGCAGGAGAATGGCATGAGCCCGGGAGGTGGAGCTTGCAGTGAGCTGAGATCCGGCCACTGCACTCCAGCCTAGGTGACAGAGCGAGACTCCGTCTCAAAAAAAAAAAAAAGGACACTACTGGATTAACTTGTGTCAAGTTGTCATGTACATTCTACAATTGTACGTAATACAACGAAAGAGAAAATCTTCATGTAGACAATGTTGACGTCTAAACCTTTATGCATATGTTTTAAATAAAATTTCCTATCAGATCAGTTGCTAAAAATTTCACTCATAACGTATAGAATTAATATATGTATTTTAAAAAGATAATGTGAAATCAACTGAGGCTAAATTTTGGATAAGGTGAACCATTACATCGAAAATCTATAAAGTCATAGTCAAGAGATATTTCTTAAAATACTTTTAAATCCAAAATCTATTACCCTTACAGAACATATGTAGCTTGGAGGAGACATTGCAAAATAGCCTCCATGAGCCTGGAAAATTTAGTCCTTAACCCTTAACACCTGGCATAAGAACGCCACTGTACTTACTTCTGGGAAGTTCTTATACAAACAGGGGTTCCCCTTCTCTCCTTTTAGCTAAGAATTACAATCTGTAACATTTCCAGGAAATACTGAGCCCTATCTCTCTCCTTGCTAGTCTGTCTGGCTAAAATAAAAATTTAATTGTTTAATATTACTATTTTCCAGAGATGTTAACAAGCTTCTCTTGCATTATTTCGTTTAATCCTTAAACAGCTCTATGAATTTGTACTATTTGTATCCTCGTTTGAGAGAGTGTACTGAGGAACAGAGAGGTTAAATAACTCTCCCAAGGTCACAGAGCCCTTATTTAGCAGAGTAGAATTTAAATCTAAGAAAAATGGTTCCAATGACCATATTCTTAACCAAGATGCTACATTGCCTTTCAAATGACTGATATTTCTGTCTTGAAAATGGCAACCAGTTTGATTCATTTGCTTCCACAGGATTAATTTTGAAATTCACTGTTTTGGCATAGTGAAAGCATTATGAAGGCATAGACTTAATTAGATCTTGACAAGATTTAGATTACGCTTTACAACTTTTCATACTTGGTGTTGTTCTGCATTTCGATTGCTACACAAAATACAAGGTAAAATAATTAAATTTATTTTTAATTTGAATGGATTCCATCTCAGAAATTGAAATATATATCACCTTCTTTTTAAAAAATATAGGTCTACTTTCTTCTGATCTAGTACTTTTTGATCTGTTATTTGCAAAAAGAAGGTAATATACTTTCATGTAATATGGTTCACTCTATTTTTTATTCCAATGGCTAATTTAATCTCAAAGTCAGCCTATCTTTTGGTATCTGCTGAGCCTTTCAAAACGTTTCAGGAGCCGTGACTTTTCCTGTGATGTGGACACCTGTCTATCTGTTACATGGAATAGGTCTAAGATCTCCGACACATCTCATTTACTAGTTTGCCAGTGAGAAGAGTTGTTTGTAGAACTAGTAAATGTTATTATTTTAAACATTTGATCATTTTCTTTGTGGGATTAACTAAAGTTAATCAATAATTTCTTACTTGAATAAAAAAAGTTTAAGAATTTGTTTGCTTCAGTTTTGTTTTTTGGCAAGAGAAGGCTGTTTATGACTTTAATTACCTTAAGCGTGTATCTGTCAACAGAAACCTTGAAGGATTATTGTAGGATATACTTGAGCTACTTAATCATTTTAATTACTATTAAGCTCAAAATTGTTCTGCTTCTTTTATATCTCATGATGTTCAAGGTGTGTGGGAATAGAAGGAGGGACGTGAGGTGTGGCCAGCCAGGTAAACACAGGCTAGTGTTTTAATTTTACAAAGGGAGAGGATTATACTGCCTGCTTGTGTTCTTTTTCCTTGTCCTATTACTAGTTGGCATGAGTCTAGTGTCTGATGTGTAGGAAAATGGACCTGGAGCCAAGGAAATGATATGGTCTGCAAATAGAGAAAAACACATATCTGACTTATTCAATGATAGACTCAGAAATGGCCTAGGAGTTTGATTTAGCTTGCTTCAAGTTGTATTATTTAGGCATAAATATAAAGAGTTTTCTTGTATATTCATGCTGTTCTTTGGGGAGAGAGAATTTCTTTTCTTTCCTTCAATGAGATACTTGAATGATTCATTTTTATTCATTCAAGAAATATTTACTGAGTATCAATAGGGACCAGGCATTAGTCAAGGTCTGGAAAATGTGACAATAAATGAGATATAAACCCCTGTCTGCAGGGAGCTTACATTTCAGTGGTTGGGGAGAATTAAGTAAAACTTACAGTATGTGAGGTAGTGATAAACACTAGGGAGAAACTTAAGCAGGGAAGGGCCATCAGAAGAGTTAGACAGGGAGTGCAATTTTAAAGCAGGGCAGCTGGGGAAGGCCTCACAGAGAGGCTGACATTTGAGCAGACATCAGAAGGAGGTGAAGTAAGGGGCATACCAATATCCAGGAAGTGAGTGTTCTGTCAAAAGGGAAAAGCCATGAAGGCCATGAGGGCAGGAGTATGGCTGGCATGCTTGAAGGATAGTGGGGAAAACAATGAGACAGGAGGGAGGTGAGTGATATTAAGTGGAGGGTGGGTAGTATAGCAACCTGTAGCAATGGTTCTTATAATTGTGTCATTCATTGGTTTTCCATTTCCCTTTGAGAGGCACTAATGCCATGCCCCCGTTATCTCCAACAAAACCTTGAATCTGAGAAACGCAGCACAGATTCTTATTTGGATTTTAGAAGCAGGAATGCCAATATTGGGTAAAATCTAGCAAAAGTTTTCTCTTTCTCGAAGACCATGTTGGAGAAGGACTGTATTGCCAATCTGTTCAGCATGTAACTGTGTTGCATGAGTCCCTAAGCAACATTTGCAGATAGGCAATGGCTTATGAATTTATATTTTCCTTCAGAGATTAATTTAGCTGGCAGACTTAAAGACATTTGAGACTAATTTTGCATAATTTTTGTTTTCTTATAGCATATCGAGCAGAAAGTTGCTGTGAAGCAGATAAATATGTTAACAAACATATTATGTCCATTGGTCTCCCGTTATTCATTTAAGTTACATATTAATGAAAGAAACACATTCCACTCTACTGTAATAATTGGCTTAGAATTTAGTCACTTATTTATTTGCTTTTCCCTCTCTATATGCCTAATAATTACTAAAAACTAGTTGTTCTAGTATATTTTAATTATATTAATATAATCTCAACATATTTAACACACACAAATATTTTGGTTCATTATTTATGTAAGCATGATTACCTCCTCTGTGGTCACTTATACTTTCCACACGTCGTGCTTCCATTTTTACACTTATAAGAGAATGTTTAAACCTTGAAATCAGTAAATACTCAACAATACATAAAATAACTGATTAATTGTATAAAAAGTTTATATAAACATATTTCTGTGCTATATTATGGTTCAAATGGGTGACTCCTATCGTCCAAATTTGGAGAAATTGAATTTTTTTCAGTGTTACTACTTGCCAGCCGTATTTTGTGTTAAATATATAAATTAACAGGATGATCTTGACATATCAACTGGATGTTTGCCTACTCATTAGCTGGAGTAATCACATGCAAATAATAAAATTTGAACTCGATATGTATAAACTGGTTATAATAATGTAATAACATAAAACAATAGATTCTTATGTATAATGCTTTATAATTCATAAACATCTTTCTCTTGTGTTATTTCCTTATAAGAATGTTTTGTAGTTGTTAAGATTAGAGTTTTTAATCCACAAATTTCTCTTTATGGAGAAAGGAATACTTCAAAACCTAGCACTATTGCAGCAATGAAGACAATATGAAATTGTTTATAAAAACTCAGTACATTTTAACATTCATTTTACCTAAATATTACAAAAGGAAATTTCTATTATTTTATGCACACTATTTATTTCTGCTCAGTTACAGTGAACTACTCATAATTCATTTTATGGCATGAGTTGACTTATTTTATTTCTGCCAAAAAGTTAAGATATTACTAAAGTCAGATATCTGAAACAAATGGATCTAAAAACATTGCCATAAAAAAAACTATAATACCAAAGGAAAAGAACACTGAGCAGGCATCCTTACAAATGTCAGTCTCTCAATTTGGCATAGTTTTTCATAAGCAAATGAAAAGAACAGCCAATACCTGGGTTTGCAAGATGGATATGAATGTGAAGTTTTGAATCAACATTTAAAAATGATAGTTGAGCTAGGTGAAGTGGCTCACGTCTGTAATCCCAGCATTTTAGGAGGCTGAGGCAGGTGGATCACCTGAGGTCAGGAGTTCGAGACTAGCCTGGCCAACATGGTAAAACTCCATCTCTACTAAAAATACAAAATTAGCTGGGCATGGTGGCACATGTGTCATCCCAGCTACTTTGGAGGCTGAGGCAGGAGAATAGCTTGAATCCAGGAGAGGGAGGTTGCAGTGAGTGGAGAGCATGCCATTGACTACAGCCTGGGCAACAAGAGCTAAACTACATCTCAAAAAAAAAAAAAAAAAGAAAAAAGAAAAGAAAAGAAAAGTTGAAATAGGAATCAGCATTTCTAAGCTGAAAAGTTTTCCTTCTTGTTTATTTATTTTTTTGAGCCTCTATTCTCATCATTTTGAAGTTGGGAAATTAAGACCCAGGAAATTAGTATATAATAATGCAAAACAAAACAAAATACTGCACATATAACTAAAATATAAAGGGAGTAGAAATAAATCTTGAAAAAAGAATCAGGGAATGTGTTACACTAGTGAAGATAAAGGCACAACAGTGAGTAAGAAATTGTGAAAACAACATTGCACCCTGTCTTCCAACTTTTCATAGTACTCATTTAAAAGATTCTCTTGAAAATTTTTTTTGTGAGATCTTTCACATCTATTTCCTTACTATTTAACATCTGATTAACAAGGTGCTGGGAAATAAATGTCTCTGTATATTGACGGTTGAAAATTATGGATATAGAATTTATATTTCAAAATTGCAAAAAGAGTAGAATAAACTTTTAGGGAAGAGTTCAGGAACTCAACTTTATGACATTTGTGCCCCTGAAGCTCATATAGTTTTACAAAACTAACAGTCTATAGCTTCTTAAATAGACTGGACACAAAATCAATGACTAAAAAAGCTAAAGTGAATGTTCGATAAAAATCTAAATACTCTGAGTTGCAGGAATTCATTTTTCCCTTCTTTTAAGTAACAATATTCGTCATAATTTGTTAATATATATCATGCTACAATTCAAGATGCAAAATTAAGGTAAGAACATAATATGCATTACACATTATTCCTTATGTTACGTGAAGCCTGCTGCTAAATTGAAATTCAAGTATTTCCATATATCTGTCCATTTATAAAAACTAAGACAGTCTTGGTATAAGCCATACTACATTCCAAATGAAAGTTTTATAGAGCCTGATACAACAAAGTTTTACAAAAAGAATTAAGTGTACAACAAACATAAATACCGTTGTTTTCAGCAAGTCATAAGTGGCTGGTAGCCAAGCTGAGGCAGTTAATGCCAGAAAATCTGTGCACCAGACTCATAGAGAATGATTAGTTAACATCATTTTAATGATGAATTAATGAGCAGTAAAAGCATTCTAATTCCAATCTGTACAATATCCTCTATTTAAAGACACAGGACCAGGGAGAACAGATCCATGACCTTTGTGATACTGGGAAAGGTTGGGTTCACTACAGTTAACGCCAATCTGTCTTTCAAGGTTAACTACACATGCCATGCTGGGAAATGAAACAATTACTAACGAATTTTATAGGTATATTCTGTCAAATTTAAAAGGTAATCAGAAGTCTAAATGAAAATTATGCCCGAGGAATGCATATAAAAGGAGACAAACTAGGAAGGGGTGTGTGTGTGTGTGTGTGTGTTTGTCTCCTATGTCTGTGTGTATTTCCTAAAGAAATCTTCAGGAAAGGACAACCTAAACTTTTCAAATAAAATGTACAGATGAAAATACTGAATGAAGGGAATGCCCAGCTTATGGGAATGGAAGTGTATTCAGAGAAAACGGCATCTAATCATCTGGGCAACACTAGCACAGCAAGAGTAGATGATTCATTATTCTGTAATTAACTTTTAATTAACTTTACTCTGCTTTACTTATTTTAGAAAATTAAATAAACTTCATTTTATTGCTCATGCTAAACCAATGAGCAGAAGCTAGAGCTCTGCTCTAATTAAAATAAGCAGTTGAGCAAAATTGTGTGTAAAGCATAATGAATAACTGTTTCTGTCCAATTGATATATTTCTTATGTTCTGAAACACTTTGATAGGTTTTTCAAAAATTCCATTAGTTAGGTGCTGAAGTCTTCTAAAATATGTGATTTAAGAAATAATATTACAGGCCAGTCTTAAGTAGGAGGCACATAATTGATTTAAACTTAATAAGTAACATTTCAAATTACATGATCAAGAGAAATGTAAGAGAGAGAGAGAGAGAGAGAGAGAGAGAGAGAGAGAGAGAGAGAGAGAGAGAGAGAGAGAGAGAGAGAGTCAGGGAGAGAAGAGAGAAGAGGAAGGCAGAGGAAGGGAGAGAAAAGGATAGAATTTGAAACTCTGCTATTTTATCAGTCATCAAAGCAATAGCTGTACCTTTTTTAAGAGGAGCAAAAACATAAAGAGCTAATATGGTAAGATTACAAACGCTGCATCATTTTTTGGATTCTCCCTTTTATTCATTTTTAAAAATTTGTTATGTTTTGCTATTGAGCCTAAGACAGTGAAATTCAATAATCAATTGCTGTTCTAGTTGATTTCATCATGTGGCACAAAATAATATCTAACAGAAGAATGAATTATATTTAATTTGGTGAACTTGAACTTTAATGCTCTCAATATAAAATTAAAATTGAAATGGAATGACTCACTTCACTTGAATGTCTAAAGTACTAAGATATTTTTTATTTTTTTAACATAATTTCCAAGGCATTTAAACAACATCTATGTAACTCTAATGTATCCTTTATTAAAATGCTTTATTTGACGAATTAAGAACTTTTGACTTCCTTGCCAACAACCACCTGCATCTTTATTCCGTATTAGTAACCCAATGGCTATTCCTTTCTGATTTCAGATTACAGAAGTCTGCAACTTTAAGTTTCTGCATTTTCATTGCTGGCTATTATCTGTGTGATTCCACCTTCTCCAATTTTAAATTCCTTTTGAATCTGCCTTTTGCTTTTCACGTATTCTTTCTAAACATTCTCTGTCCCCTAAAGACAAAGGATTTCACTTATTCTTTCTACCCAGTCTTAGGCATGGTCAACCTTGTCTACAGCATAAGTGGTAGCATCCTAGCAATTTCTTATCCTATCAATACTCCTAGCTGACTAGTCACTATATGTGAGAGATCTCCGCTTTTACGTGTGTACAGAAAACTAAGGGAGTGAAAACAAACTAGGCCAACTACCTGGATTGGATCAAAATTACATTTAGCTAGAACTTTCTCTTATTTTTTAATTTTTTTATTTTTTTTGAGACAGAGTCTTACTCTGTCGCCCAGGCTGGAGTGCAGTGGCGCAATCTCTGCTCAGCAGCCTCCACTTGCTGGGTTCAAACGATTCTCCTGCCTCAGCCTCCCGAGTAGCTGGGACTACAGGCATGAGCTGCCATGCCTGACTAATTTTTGTAGTTTTAGTAGAGATGAGGTTTCGCCATGTTGGCCAGGATGGTCTTGATCTCCTGATCTCGTGAGTCACCCGCCTTGGCCTCCCAAAGTGCTGGGATTACAGGCATGAGCCGCTGCACCCAGCCTCCATATTCTTAAACTTAGTACAACTCTTGATACATAGAAGGTGATGAAAACATTTTAAACCTTTTATTTCCTCTTTTGTGTATTTGTTTTAGACTGAATTAATGAATTGAGTCTATAGCAAATTCCTTTTATTATTGCGCTCCTGTGGTTGCAATAATCCCTTTATTCACCTTTGACTACATCCTATGCCCAGGGAACAGCAAGCCCCTTTTGATTCCTTAAAGTAACTCTTTTAAACTAAAAAACCCCAGAGCTTTTGATAAGGCCATAGAAAGTCCACTCAAAAGAGAAGAGAATACAGGAAGCAAGCAAAATTTAAAGTTTGAACAATACTACAGTCTGAAAGCAACAATAAATGTTTCATTATTTAATTAGAGAATTAGCAGTTATTTCTTAGTGCTATTTTTTAAGAAAATAAAATATATAATTCATTCTTGGGTTTTTTTTTTTTTCTCTCAGGCAAAGAAGTATTGCTTATGGAAAGAAATAAATTTTTTTTCAGTGATCTGTTTTATTATTATTATTAAGCATAATTTTTAGCACACAATCTGAACCTGCATAATTAAAGCAATTATGAAGGGTATGCTGTGTGTGTGGATCTCTCCATATGAGCCAAGAAATAAATGTATGTAGAACAATTGTCATACACTCCAGCCAGCTGCACTTACATTGCACTTTATCAAATGCAATTGGCATAGCCAAAATGGGAAATTATTGGGTGTCAAACTACAGTAGAATAGTTAGGCAGAGTACAGTCTAAAATTTTCCATTTATTTTGACTGCCTCCTGAGTTTTGGTGTAATTGTGGAAGATGAGAATTACTGGAGAAGAACACATATCAGAAAGGACAGCAGATACCATTGTTTCACACATCCTGAACTAGTGTATCTTCTAATTCTGTGAGCCTCCCTGTTTCCATTCATTTTTTTCAGTATCTCTGATTTATTCTCTGTGCTCATAGGAACATCATTTATAGCCCTTCTCTAAACTTTATGTATTGTCCTTGATTTTTATTTCTAATGCCAAATCCTCTCACTGTTGGCAAAGTATTTCTTAATAGAATATAAGGCTGAAATATTTTCTGCTTTAGTTTCAGATCAGTGCTTCTTGTCCTTCTATCTTCTGATACTTTGAATAATCACAGTCTTTCATCTATACAGATACTTGTAAGGTATTTATAGACTGTGATCAAGTCCCTCTCAGTCTTCTCCTCTCTTGACTATACAAATGTCTATGACCCTGTATCTCATCCAACACACTATTCGTATCATTTTTGCCCTTCTTTTTTATTATTAATTTTCCATTAGCTCTCTCAATTCTTGTACAACTTTTGTTCTGCCAGGATAAATAGCAATGTGATAAATCACTTATTTTGTATCATAGATTATAGAGTTCAATATTTGAACAGAAGGTTTTGTCATTGAATTAAGTTATATACTCATTACATAGACTGTGTTTACTCTTCAATTATTACATATTCAATTCTTTCTGGATTATAGTACTTATAGATCATGCTTTTATTTCTATATGTTCCTTTCCTGAAAGAGCCTCAATTCTCTCAGTGACTAGAAATACGTACATTAACCCTGAAAAAAGCTTTTATTGTCAATAATTTGCTGATTACAGCTGTAAAAATCTTGTCTCAGTTTGTATTTGTTCATCATAAACTTAACTGATATCAAATACAATTATTATTTTTGACATCTCTATCTTCGTGCCATTTTGTAATTTTTTTCTAAATAAACAGCAATGCTAATAAGCATGACTATATCTATACTCATGTGGGTATAAATGTTTAAATATGTGTTTATATACATACTCATCTATATACATATCTAAGAAAAGTAGTAATAAGTGTTCTACTCATTTTTTAAATGCATTTGAAAATAGAGATCTTGAAGAATTCCAAAGGAAAATTTATTTGGCCCACTGATAAAAATGACCTTAAATACAATGATAAAAACATACATAAAAACCTCTGAATGGCCGGGCGTGGTTGCTCACTCCTATAATCCCAACACTTTAGGAGTCCGAGGCGGGTGGATCACCTGAGGTCAGGAGTTGCAGACAAGCCTGGCCAACATGGTGAAACCACGTCTCTACTAAAAATACAAAATTAGCTGGGCATGGTGGCACATGCCTGTAATCCCAGCTACTTGGGAGGCTTAGGCAGGAGAATTGCTTGAATCTGGGAGGCGAAGTTTACAGTGAGTCAAGATCGTGCCATTGCACTCCAGCCTGGGTGACAAGGGTGAAACTCCATCTCAAAAAACAAACAAACAAATGAACACCTCTGAACGAAGAATTGTGGGGGGAAAAATAGAGGGCAATAGGCTATACATACCTGTGTACTAGAGAGGGAAATTGCACATGTATCTGTTATGAGGAATGGTTGGTCTTCAGAAGGCCAGAGTATTTCCCAAGGGAACACAAGACAAAGAGGTGATTCAGTTAAGGGGCCCTAATTTTATTCATTCATTCATCCATTCATCCATGCGTGCATTGTGTGTTGAGATTTGGGAAACTAGCAAAGAGGTAGCATACACAGAGGTGGATATTTAAAGGAAAATGTTTTATTAAACTTATTTCTTCTCTTGCATACATTGCGAGTTGGGGAAGCATTGAATATTATAATGGCATTCTGAGTTTAATTCAGGACTTTTGAGAACTATCAAATGTCAATTGTCATTATTATATGATTATAGTAGAAAGGTCTATGACAGTAAAAAAAATACTAACAAGTACAAATTTGTATATTTACAAAAGTCTTTAGTGAAGGCACCAAAAGCACATCTGAAATTGTAAGGAAAAGTAGGGTTTAAAGCTTTCTGAAATTGTTCCCTTCTTATGAAATCCTACACTGTACACCTACATCCTGTGCCTTATATTTTGTTTCAAATAAAATATACATTATGAAAAATATTATATCTAAAATACGATTTGTGAGTGGTCAGTTCATACTTACATGAACACTAGGGAGCTAATGTCTACTTATCACCAACTTTTCAATAACAGATTTTAGGTGAACTCTTCTGCTGTGATGCTTAATGTAGCAAATTAAACCTATGTCAGTTTTAGGTGGTTTAATATGTTTTCCAGAGTATCATGATGTAATTTTTCCAAAGCAATATCATTATTGAAAGTTCCCAAATATTACAACTTTTCAATTTCTGATTGTCAATGCATCTTCAGTATGTACCATCTATTTTTTTTTTTTTTATATGGCCCTAAAGTTCTCCATGACAAAACAGATATACAAATAAAACATAAGTGGAAGACAGCCCAGGCCACTTCTTCGGGGGGTCCATGTCTCCTAAGATTAGAGGATAACATATATAAAAATATAAAGAAGGCAGCACTGTTTTCTCAGGAAAACAAACATGCAAAAAAACCATTTTTTTCATATTTGTTTTCGCTGGAACAAGGAAACCAGTTTTGCAATATTACTACAGGCAATTGCAATCCTAAGGCAGAAAGTTCTATACAAACATGCCAATTTATTTCTTAATGGCATTGTCATGAAATACCAAATGTGTGTGTCTCTCTCCAGTCTTATATATAATTATCTGTTTGGTCATCTTAAACCTCCCCCCACAGAACCCCTCATTAATGCACAAACTCCACCGTGTCCCATTCCTCTGGCAATGGAATTTCCTCAGTGGGCATTTACATTTTTTTTTTAACCTGTGAAACTTGTTGTGAGGTCCTTGCCTTAGTTCCCTGTCCTGATCTTGAATGATATCTTCTTGCTTACCATGATTATGATTGGCTCCAGATACTTTTTGCTGTTGCCTTGCCAGGTTATAGGTCTTTACTCAAATTCGACTTGGGCTCGCAAACTTGAATACAAAACATCAGAGGCTAAACCTGAGATATTTAATTCTCACTTGTCCCATGAGCAAACACTCAGCATCTTCTGCACCATAGAACACATGCTTCTGTGTAATGTTTCAGGTACCCCAACCCTCTACAAATACTAACTTAGGAATCAAATATATACTGCCAAAATAGCAATACTTTCCTTTATAACACTCAATATTAATCTTAAATAAATATCTTATTTTTAAATCACCCATAAGTTCTAATGTAGAAAAACAAAATATTAATTCGTTTTTATTCCACTTTAAGAGCTAATGGGAGATACTTAAACATCTTATTAACACTTTTTACATCGATGTCTATTTTAAGCCATTTCTCAAACTTCAATAGCCTCATGATTTTTTAGGTTATATGTAAGTACCAGTTTTTTTTTTATCCATTTTTGCAAGAGTTTATAAGTCAATCTGGCAAGGGACTGGAACCAATAGGAAACTGGACTGAGACCTTAGTCTGTGACCATGAAACTAAATATGCAGTTCCTAAGATTGCTGTAAATCAAGAGTCCAGAAGACCCCAGGTTAAGGTGGCAACCAAATAATGTGGACTCTCAGTTCTTAGGAGCAAGCTGACAAGCCAGCAACCATAAAATGAAGGACCAGGAAACCAGTGATATCCATGACCTTGGTGGGTCAAAAATCTGGCACTTGTGATGTCAAAGGAAATTTGCAGGATAAGCAAACTTGACATGATTAAAGTAGGCAAAAAGTCACAACAAAGGTGTCTGGTTTTGCATGAGAATGACCCCAATAATCAGATGTAGAGAAAACAATGAGATTACATTCTAGGCTCTTTCAGCTCAGTATATGGCCTTATACTTGACAGAGGAAGCAGGGAGAAATGACAGGTTTCTAACAAAACTGAGTGGACAAATGAATGAGCATAGGTTCCCTACTTCCCTCACGTCTGTGATGGTTTGTCCTCTAAAACTCAGTATAAGTTTTTTAAATCATAGGACATCTCTGAATTGGGAAGGACAGCATCTTTTGTGGAGACAAAGGCAATGATAGGCAATTATCCCTTCACTTTCTTGCTAGAGTTTCCCGCATCAGCGTACTCTATTCTTTTCATTACAAAACAAATCACCCAACACCACTTCTCACTCCAGTTACATCTCTTTTATCTTTCATAGTCAAATTTTCCCTGTGTTGTCTACTCTATCTCTATTACTTCCCTACCCAAACTCCCTTTAGAACACTCCAATCTGCCTTCCCCTCAAAACTGTATTGAAAAATAACAGACTTAGTCATCAATGGCTTTTGTGTTGTTAATATTTTGTCCACTCAACTTCTCGATCTCTTAATTTTACTCAACCCTATTGACTACTCCCTTATTTTTGATACATTTTCTTGGCTCCTGTGACATGAGAATTTCTGTTATTTGTTTGTTTTACTCATACCACTGTAGCTACTTCTTAACCTCATCCTACCTCTCTTCTGGCTTTAAAGGTTGAAGTTTCTCAAAGCTCTTTCCCAGACTCTGTCCTAGAATATATGGATCAAGAGGTACAGAAGCAGAGAAGACTAACAAAAAGTTCTCTACCTGATGCAGTCTGACAAATTTCTGTAGTTTGACTTGTGTCTGGGAGAATGAAGAGAAGTGTCCAAGACAGATAAATCATCAAGCTTAAAAGCCATAAGAGAAATGGAAAAACCCAGAGAAAGGTGACAAGGAACCTCATTATGGCTAGTAATTATAGTTGATGAGGTTGGCGAATTTTGTGAAATGATATTGGACAGAGGATGGAAATAAACAGTGAAGGCAGCAGCTAAAATAAGGAATTAAAATTTTTGATTAATAATAAGGATTAGGCAGATATAACTAGGTGATAATTTACATTTTTAAAATTAAGAAATAAAAATAACTCTAATAGTATTGTAGATAATTATCTGAATTGAAGAAAAATTAGGGGCAATGAGTCATGTGAGGTGCTCACTTCGGTAGTTCAAGTTAATGACAAAACACAATGAGTGTTGAGAAAAGATGGCAGAATTCAAGAGATATTTTTGACCTGGAACAGGTGAAACATCTGCACTGGGTATTACTAACAAGTCTTTAGAGAAATAGGTGGATTCCAGAGATATGAAGGAGATAAAGTTGACAAATCTTGCAGATTCTTTGGACAGGAAGAGTACATGTCTACTGCTATGTTCCTGGCTCTTGCAATTGAAAGGAGAGTGAGGTCATTCACTGAGATGGGGAGGTGGACCATGCTGCATGGGACACTTCTAGCCTTATGTGGCCTGAAGTATCTTTTGAAACATGAGGGAGTGGATATCAAATAGGCAGAAAACTATATCTGTAGCTCAGAGAAGAAGTCTAGGCTAGAGATGACATAAATTTTCTATAGATGATGATTGAAGCCAGAGTAGTGGATCAGGATGTCTTTGCAAAGAGTTCATGGTGAGTATTAATAGTCTAGGACACAGCTTTAAGACACGCCAGCTTTTAAAACCAGAAGATTTAAGGAGATTTTAAGAAACGTAAGCCTCTAATATCCAAGGTAGGGTGAGGTGAAGAAGTAGCTACAGTGGGATGAGTAGAACAAACAAATAACATAAATTCTCATGTCACAGAAGCTGAGAAATGTATCAAAAATAAGGGCATAATCAAAAGTATTGAGAAAAGTTAAGAGATAGAGAAATTGAGAGGACAAAAATTAATGATATCAAAGCTATTGATAACTAAACCTGTTACTTTACATAACAGTTCTGAAGGAAAGGCAGACTGGAGTGTTTTAAGGAGAGTTTGGATAGGGAAGTAATAGAGAAGTAAGAGTAGATAATACAGGTAAAAGTTTGACTGTGAAAGAGAAAAGAGATAGGACAGTAACTGGAGTGAGAAGTCGGGTTGTTGATTTGTTTCATAGCGGAAAAGAATAGAGTTTGCTGATGGGGGAGATTATAGCAAGAGAGTGAAGGGATAATTAGCTATTACCTTTGTCTCCACAAAAGATGCTCTCCTTCCCAATTTAGAGATGTCCCATTGTAAAAGAAAATTATACTGAGTTTAGAGGACCATAGGTCACAGGGATTGGGGAAGTAGGGATGGTCAATAGGTAGTTCACAAAAGAGAAATAAATGAATTTTGGGTTGTGCACCTGTATAAAGAATAGGGAAATCCAATATTTGCTTGTACTTTACATCTTGAGTTGTAGAAAAGTAACTGAATAAGAATTCTAGCTGTCCCCTCTTTAGTTCTGTAATCCACATATGGATAAAATAGAATCCACTCAGCAGGTTGCAAGCTTGTGCTTCTAAACATATTTAGTTGAGCAAGGAGGCACAAAATGGAACCATATGTGTTTTCTTTTAAGGTAATCTGCTTCAGTAGTATTGTCAGCACTTCTGAGAGCCCTTTTCATATGCAGCTTGTCACACTTTTCGTAAATATTCTGTTGAATCGTTTTGATGTCATCTATTAAACCCTCCTTCCAAATATTTATTCACTGTTTTATGGGATTTATGAAAATAATAGCCTCTATACTAAGATATATTGTAAGAATGTTAAATCACAAACAGAACTAACACAGATATTATATTTCAAACATTCAGTTATATTTTGGGAACAGCCTAAAGATAGGCCTTGTGCCTAAGTTAAAAACAATTAGCCCTTGTACTGAGCTTTGATGGTCAATAAACATAGGTAAGTTTAGATCAGAAATGAGATTTCTAAAATAACGATTCTTTAGAAAAAAGCCCATGTTTTTTTTCTATCAAACCCAAAGCCTGGGGTTATTATTTGGAGACCCCAGAGAGACTTTATTTTCTGTTGTTTTATAACATGTACTCTTTATATGTTCTAACTTTAAAACATATATTTAATATATTTAAAACAAATATTCTTGGCAATATTGACCTTCATGTATCATTTTACATTTGCAAAGCAATTCTCTGACATAATTCTCTTAACATTGAGAGATATATTTATGTTGGACCCCAACACCTATATTCATTTTCAGTGGTCTGTGCTGTCTGTTTATACGTTTTATTTATACCAGAATCTTATTCATCATAATCAGAATCACCTCCACTTTATTTCTCCCTCTCCATAAGTCCTTTAAACATGTTCTGTGCGTGGTGTTCATTCAGCAAATGCTCTTTATTTAAGAATGTCCATACTAAGGGAAGAAAAGTAGTTTAAACAGTGAAATAAGTAAATGGTAAAGTTTTGTACATTATAACTTTTTTGTAATTTATTCATTTATATTCTACAATACATTTTCAGTTGTTCCTGTTTTATTATTATTATTTTACATTGACAGATACAATTGTTTGTATTTACTGTGTACAACATGATGTTTTGAAGTACATAAACATTGTACTTTTTTTCTAATATAAATGATTGTCATACAAATGCCAGTTAAATGTATTGAATGAAAATGCTATGCCTCTCACTTCTGGCTCAGAATATATTTCTTCTTTTCCTTTCTCAGACTTACTGCCTGGTTTTCAAATATATTACATCTTCATTTTGTACCCATATAGCTTTCTCTTAGTCAGTTGCATGGCAGCCAGATATTCTAGTTAGTTTATTCCCTTTCACGTGTTGCTCTGTCAAAACTGTTCACTTACATTTTCCACAGATCACTACTAACCATGAACAACATTGCTCTGTAAAAAACCTGCTGTCCATAGTCTCTATGCCAGCTGCCACTATGTCCAACACTTCCCTTCATTCTCTGGGACATATCACTCACGTGTTTTAGCAAATGCCAACTGTCCCTTATATCTAGCACACTATCCCTCCATCAGGGATATTTTTCAAGTATTCTAGATTCATTTAACCTGGCACTTTCCTCTATCTAGCAAATACCATTCATTCATTCACTTCTGGCTTCTCTTGCCAAGTACCGTGTTCCCAATATCACGGCTAAAGTTTTCTAACATACTTCACTTTTTCCTTTATGAGAATATCTTTCATTCAGTTGCTTTTTTTTTAACTTTTGTAGGCTGCACTTCCTTCTTCTATCAGAAACATTTTCAAAAAGAGCTCAGTTTTTTTCTTTTTAATGTATAATATTATCTGTTTTACAATGTGGACCAGAACAATTGGGCTATGTGCACTCTAAAAATAGGTAGTGAAGAGCTGTCACTAGAATATTGCATTGTTTCTATGCAAATGTGTATTTCTTTCTTTGTGGAAGAATATGGGATATTATACAAATAATACAGATATTCCCCTGTAATAAAAGCTATAATGTTAGAAAGTGAGTAACACTCACAGCTTTAATCTATGGCAATGAGTTTTATCAGTAAGAATGTCAGAGAACATAAGCAGTTAACATTCCTGGAGGCAAAACGTACCCAATTAAGGTGATTTACCACATTCCAAAATGACTTGACAAGTACATTTAACTCTCTCAAATGATATCTGTTCTTATATCTGTCATGGATTAGAAAATTATGGGAAATCAAGATATCATCATCCCTTTCACCACCACCACCATCATCATCATCAAAGGCATTTATTGAGTATATTTCTATGATGGATCTGATACTAAAACCTTTTAGACATATAGCTCATGCCATAAAAGAAGTTCTAATCTGCTGCCATGATATGAAAAACCTATATTGAACACATGCATGCATTAAGTAAAAGAGTGCCAAAATTAAATAATACTGCTACTTTAAGTCCAAGATATTTGTTATAAGAGAAACAAGTTGCTAATAATTTAGATCAACGGGTCACAACACTTCTACAAAAGGCAGACAGTAAATATTTTCTGCTCTGTGGATCATTTGGCCTCTGTAGCCACTACTCAACTCTGATGTGGTAGTGCAAAAGCAGTCATAGAAATATATAAATAAATGGCCATGGTTGTGTTCTTATAAAACTTTATTTACAAAAAGAGGTAGTGTGCTGTATTTGACTTATAGGCTACAGTTTGTTGGTTCCTGATTTAGATGATGGAAGGAACTAACATATTTGTAAAGTCTTAATAAAAAACAAAAATATAATATACAGATTTTAGAGATAAAGAGAAAATGATATGAGCCAGAAAACGAACCTGAACTTTCAAGATAGAAAAGAAAATACTTAGAGTCTAAAAAGAATGAGAAACTATAAATTCAAAGAGGTAAATCAGTATTAAAACTTGTGGCTGCCATAGAATATGAATTCCCAGTGGCCTAAATCTTTAGTTCGAATGATCCATGGGAGAAGGACTGAAAGCAAACACTAGGATCTCTGCAAGGTAGGAAGTAAGACTGTAAATCTCTATATAAGTCTATAACCTTAAGAGACAATCGATGGGTGGTCTCAAAATTAAAAACAAAACTATATAGATAGAGATAGATAGAAACAGAGATAGATAAAAATAGAGATAGATAGATGATTAGATAGAAATAGAGATAGATAGAAACAGGGATAGACAATAGATAGATGATAGCTTGCTAGCTTGCTAGATAGATAGATAGACAGACATATGCCAGAAGGGACTGGTAAATATATATACTGAGAATTGATAATCCCAAGATATGTAGGCCTGGATTTCAAATTCACATTATCTTTGTGTCACCATAAAATTTAAGCTCTTCATTTAATAAAATGTGGCTTTAAGTTGATTGTGTCTTCAGGTATCTGCATTAAGCAAAAAACTCAGACACATTAAATGTTCTCACATATACAATTTAAGGAATAGGAGCTCAGGGTAAGGAAAAGATTATAAAGCACATATATAAAGGAGCAAGCCACCATGAATTATCTTCAGTAGAACCATTGACAGTAACCTCAGACTAGCAAAATCTGCAGATATTGGAATTATCATATAGAAAATATAAAATTAGTAGGCCGGGCGTGGTGACTCAAGCATGTAACCCCAGCGCTTTGGGAGGCCCAGGCGGGCGGATCACGAGGTCAGGAGATCGAGACCATCCTGGCTAACATGATGAAACCCCGTCTCTACTAAAAATACAAAAAAATTACCCAGGCATGGTGGCGGGCACCTGTAATCCCAGCTACTTGGGAGGCTGAGGCAGGAGAATGAAGTGAACCTGGGAGGTGGAGCTTCCAGTGAGGCCAGATCACGCCCCTGCAATCCAGCCTGGGCAACAGAGTGAGACTCCTCCAAATATATATATATATATATGAAATTAGTAAACAGTTAACGAAATAGAGAGTGAAAAGTATGACCAAAGAGCAAGACATTATTACAACTATCAAGGCAGTATTTCCAAAGGGAGTCATAGAAACATAAATGTAAAAAAATGAAATTAGAAACTGATTAGAACAATTAAATAGCAGATTAGTCACAAGTAAAGAGAGAATTCACGAAATGGAAGATAGAACTGAATAAAGTTTCACAAATAAGCACAAAGAAAGAAATGAGACCTACAAAAGGCATGCTAAAAGACATAAAAATAGAGTTAGAAGTTTAATATATGTAATTTAAGTTTTATAGAGAATAAAATGAATAGGAAAAAGCAGTGTTCAATGAAATAATTAATAGCTATAAAATTACCATATTTGAAGCTCAACCAATCCAAAGAAGAATAAATCAAAGGGCATCCTGTCCATGACTCACTATAATGAAGGAATAAAAGTTGGCTGAGAACAGAGATGGATTACATATTTGTTCTCATGTGTTGTTCAAGTCTAATGGCAACAACCTTCAGACTACCTGACTTTTCAATAGCAACAGTGGAAGCCAGAAAGCTGTGGGATAATATCTTTAGTGTTCTGAGAAAATATAACTTCAAACATAGAATTGTAAAATCACCTTTCAGGAATAAGAGTGAAGCAAAAAATATAGATAGATAGATAGATAGATAGATAGATAGATAGATAGATCGATCGATCGATAGATATAATTAAGAGATCTTACTAGAAGCAAGGACTAGAAAGGACTACAGCTCTTTCTAAACTTTAGAATATGAGTTTCATGAAGATGTTAATCATTTTAAAAAACTAAGAGTGAGAGAAAAATGTTAATCAGAGAAAATAGCAAGCATAAGGCTAATTTAAACAAAACTTAATGGCATAAGACAAAATATATTGATATTAAATGTCAGAATTAAAAGTATTGGATACAAATATAAGCTGGAAGATAACACAGTCTAAAATCCTCATATTGTTTGGGAACAGAGACTAGATATTCCTTAACTCAGGACATGAAAAGTTGTATCTGCATGCTAATATTTTGATGATAACCACCAAAAAAGTAGCAGTAGAATGAATAACTTCCAAACCAATAGAATGAAAAAATGTGGGAGCTAAGTAGACAAACATGCAAGCAAAGAACAACAAAAACACTCTGTATCAATTCAGAAAAAGTGAGAAAGGAACAAATGACATATAGAAAAAAAGAGCAAATAGAAAGCCCAATTAAAAGGGTAGAAACTATTTCAAATTTGTCAATCATTATAGTAAACATAAAAATATCAAATGATAAGGTTAAGAGACAAAGACATCAGAATGAAATGAAGGCTACAACTATATCTATAGTAACAACAACAAAAAAAATCTGCTAGCCTATAGATACTAACAAAAATAAATGTTAGTGTCTTATATTATCATTTCATAAGGTAGACTTTAGAAGAAAGGGCATTGCTAGCCTAAGAGAGAGGTGATAAATAATGAATGATAAAAAAATTCAATTCACTGAAAAGATATAACAATTTAAAATTTTTATACTGCTAAAAATATGTCTTCAAAATATAAAATGAAAAATTTTTGAGAACTTGAAGGAAAAATTAAGAAATGGTAGATTTTAAATGCTATATATTATGTTCTTTAAAAGGGATGTGACAAGATTTATGAGGTCTTCAGTAAAGTTAAAAAATAATGAAAAATCAACTGTGACTGATTTTTTTTTAACAAACTGATAACCAGCTATAGAATTCTGAATAGATAGGCAGCTTGAAGATAAACCAGTAAAATCACTGATTTTAAGAATAAAGGGACTGAGGTCCCAACAGGTTTGGTAATACACCGAAAGGTCAGACAAAGTATACTGGCAAAAGTAGGACTAGAAGCAAATTAACTGACTTCAAGGTCAGATTTTTTTCTATATTACTATCAACTAATTAAGGATATTTGCACACAGCCATATTCTCAATTGCAGTTCTCTTATAATACAAGTATACTGGTTTTATTTCAGTTTTCTTTGCTTCCTCACAACCTCCTTTATCTTATGTGGTGAGAGAAGTAGATTTGTGTTAAAATAAAAACTGAAAGACACAGATATTTCAGATAGGATGAAATGAAAAAGTTGTAGACAGCAAGTACACAAAACTAACTTGGAATAAGTCACATAAGTTGAATCTTGGTATAGAATATTTTCCCCTATAAAGTTAAATATAAGTAACACCACATCCTGTTCTGAGAATAAATACTCTAGATTCTGCTGGAAATTACTTACAACTGGAAGTAATCTGGACACAATCAGAAGTCTGAAGAATCCTACAATCTCTTTCACTATTCACATCACCATGTGATGAAATTTGTAGGACTGGTGGAGAAGAAAAATGTTATAAAGAAGGTTATACTCTACTTACCATATATTGATTATTTGGCCTTCTCTAATCTGGTATCCTTTTGACTACTCCTCAAAAATGATTATGAAAAATAATTATCAAAAAACTCACTCTTAAGAAATCCAATGAATATTTTTACTTCTAATTTGACTTAGTCTTCCTCGGTCTTTAAACTTACTTATTGCTTTCTCCTTCTTAAAGATGTCTTTCCCTTGGTCACTGTGATATCATTATTTTCAGATTTTTTTTTTTAAAATGGCTCTTTATACTACCAAGAATCAGTTTTCTGACTTTGTATTCCTTACTCTACATTATCTTCCTTTGAAAGGAAAGCCCACTATGAGTCTTGGTTTACTTGAATTGAAACTGGACTATTGACATTTATTCAGATTAATATACAATGTCATCTTCTCTTGACTTAACTACGTAATCTCTACTCTCAGTTATTTTTTCATTCAATCCATTTTCCATAAGGTGGCCAGATACAAAATTTTTAATGTAAAAATCTAATCATCTCACGCTTACCCCCAAATCTTTAACACATTCTTTCTTACAGAGATTTTGAAAAAAAAAAAAAAAGAAAGAAAGAAAGAAAAATGTCTCTTCAGATGGCTGTAGATATGTGGTATTATTTCTGAGGACTGTGTTCTGTTCCATTGGTCTATATCTCTGTTTTGGTACCAGTACCATGCTGTTTTGGTTACTGAAGCCTTGTAGTATAGTTTGAAGTCAGGTAGCGTGACGCCTCCAGCTTTGTCCTTTTGACTTAGGATTGTCTTGGCAATGCGGGCTCTTTTTTGGTTCCATATGAACTTTAAAGCAGTTTTTTCCAATTCTGTGAAGAAACTCATTGGTAGCTTGATGGGGATGGCATTGAATCTATAAATAACCTTGGGCAGTATGGCCATTTTCACGATACTGATTCTTCCTATCCATGAGCATGGTATGTTCTTCCATTTGTTTGTGTCCTCTTTGATTTCACTGAGCAGTGGTTTGTAGTTCTCCTTGAAGAGGTCCTTTACATCCCTTGTAAGTTGGATTCCTAGGTATTTTATTCTCTTTGAAGCAATTGTGAATGGAAGTTCATTCATGATTTGGCTCTCTGTTTGTCTGTTACTGGTGTATAAGAATGCTTGTGATTTTTGCACATTAATTTTGTATCCTGAAACTGCTGAAGTTGCTTATCAGTTTAAGGAGATTTTGGGCTGAGACGATGGGGTTTTCTAAATATACAATCATGTCATCTACAAACAGGGACAATTTGACTTCTTCTTTTCCTAACTGAATACCCTTGACTTCTTTCTCTTGCCTGATTGCCCTGGCCAGAACTTCCAACACTATGTTGAATAGGAGTGGTGAGAGAGGGCATCCATGTCTTGTGCCAGTTTTCAAAGGGAATTTTTCCAGTTTTTGCCCATTCAGTATGATATTAGCTGTGGGTTTGTCATAAATAGCTCTTATTATTTTGAGATACGTTCCATCAATACCGAATTTATTGAGCGTTTTTAGCATGAAGGGCTGTTGAATTTTGTCAAAAGTCTTTTCTGCATCTATTGAGATAATCATGTGGTTCTTGTCTTTGGTTCTGTTTATATGCTGGATTACGTTTATTGATTTGTGAATGTTGAACCAGCCTTGCATCCCAGGGATGAAGCCCACTTGATCATGGTGGGTAAGCTTTTTGATGTGCTGCTGAATCCGGTTTGCCAGTATTTTATTGAGGATTTTTGCATCGATGTTCATCAAGGATATTGGTCTAAAATTCTCTTTTTTGTGTGTGTCTCTGCCAGGCTTTGGTATCAGGATGATGTTGGCCTCACACATCTACAGCCATCTGATCTTTGACAAACCTGAGAGAAACAAGAAATGGGGAAAGGATTCCCTATTTAATAAATGGTGCTGGGAAAATTGGCTAGCCATAAGTAGAAAGCTGAAACTGGATCCTTTCCTTACTCCTTATACGAAGATTAATTCAAGATGGATTAGACACTTAAATGTTAGACCTAATACCATAAAAACCCTAGAAGAAAACCGAGGTAGTACCATTCAGGACATAGGCATGGGCAAGGACTTCATGTCTAAAACACCAAAAGCAGCGGCAGCAAAAGCCAAAATTGACAAATGGGATCTAATTAAACTAAAGAGCTTCTGCACAGCAAAAGAAACTACCATCAGAGTGAATAGGCAACCTACAGAATGGGAGAAAATTTTTGCAATCTACTCATCTGACAAATTTGTAGATATTTACAGATATTACAAATCTGTAATATCCAGAATCTACAAAGAACTCAAACAAATATACAAGAAAAAAAAACAACCCCATCAAAAAGTGGGCAAAGGATATGAACAGACATTTCTCAAAAGAAGACATTCATACAGCCAACAGACACATGAAAAACTGCTCATCATCACTGGCCATCAGAGAAATGCAAATCAAAACCTCAATGAGATACCATCTCACACCAGTTAGAATGGCAATCATTAAAAAGTCAGGAAACAACAGGTGTTGGAGAGGATGTGGAGAAATAGGAACACTTTTACACTGTTGGTGGGATTGTAAACTAGTTCAACCATTATGGAAAACAGTATGGCAATTCCTCAAGGATCTAGAATTAGATGTACCATATGACCCAGCCATCCCATTACTGGGTATATACCCAAAGGATTATAAATCATGCTGCTATAAAGACACATGCACACATATGTTTATTGTGGCACTATTCACAATAGCAAAGACTTGGAATCAACCCAAATGTCCATCTGTGACAGACTGGATTAAGAAAATGTGGCACATATACACCATGGAATACTATGCAGCCATAAAAAAGGATGAGTTTGCATCCTTTGTAGGGACATGGATGCAGCTGGAAACCATCATTCTTAGCAAACTATCACAAGAACAGAAAACCAAACACCGCACGTTCTCACTCATAGGTGGGAACTGAACAATGAGATCACTTGGACTCGGGAAGGGGAACATCACACACCAGGGCCTATCATGGGGAAGGGTAGGGGGGAGGGATTGCATTGGGAGTTATACCTGATATAAATGATGAATTGATGGGTGCTGACGAGTTGAGGGGTGCCGCACACCAACATGGCACAAGTATACATATGTAACAAACCTGCACGTCATGCACATGTACCCTAGAACTTAAAGTATAATAAAAAAAAAAAAAAAAAAAAAGAGAGAGAGAGGAAAAAAAAAAAAGAAAAGAAAAAGAAAAATGTCTCTTCAGCCCAGCATACAAAGCCCTCTATCATTTGTCCTCAGCTAAACTTTTCAGGCTTCTTTTCATGACTTCCATGATTCTACACCATATATGTTATACTTGAACAACACAAGACTTACTATTAGTCTCCAGACATGCTATTCTCTCTTGCATTTTCATAATTTTGGTGTTTGTCTCTCCATGCATAAAATCTTTTTTTTTTTTTTTAATGAAATTCTCTGCCTGGTAGACTACTTATTGCTCATTATTCAAGGATTAATGCATATGTTATTTCCTCAGTGAAGTCCTTCTGGGCTCCCTCAGGCAGGGTTAGTATTCCCTTCTTAATGTAGCCAAGACACTTTATTCTTCTCTCTATTATTGACTTTTCACATTGTATTAGAATGCTTTGCTAACTGCTTCTCTTCCCCAGTGGACTGTGAGCTCCTGGAGGACAAGGCAATGAAAGCAAAGCAGAGTGCCTGGAACATAGCGAGTACTGGCTAATTTGATGTCGGCTGCACAAATGGCCTGCTCTGACAACTGATGCCTTGATCACATTGGTAAATGCCTAAGAGTTTCTGGAATTGAAGCTCGTATCTTATGTCAGCTGAAGTGGGTGTGTCTGTAAGAGTAAAAGGGCAATAATTTAGAACTTTCTTAAGTATAAACCAAATAAAATACAATAAAAAGTCAGCACCTTTGATCTTTCTGGCTTTTCTGTTTCCATAATTCTATCTATGATGTAGGTGTCACCTTTTCCTTTGAACTCAACATCCAGTCAGTCACTACCAATTAGACTATCATTGAAAATAACATATATCACCTTCTCAACTATGGTTTACATTCCTCCTTGTTTTCCACCCTTTATATTCCCACCTGACTTGAGACTAGACATTTCCTACTCATATTGTTGTCACAGTCTCCTAATTACAGAAGTTTTAAATTTCACCCCTTGAGCCATAACTCATCTTCTATGTTCTACTCATGTTAATATATCTAAGTGGCATTTTAAACTAATCACTCCCCTATGAAATACAATAACAAAAACTTCCAATGATGTTAAATAAACTACACTAGCTTAGTATTCAAATTCTGTAGAGCTCCTTTCTGGCTTCACTTTCACTGTGACCTCACCGGATCTTTGTTTACAGTTACACTGTTAGCATCCTGAAGCAGGAGCCATGTCACCTGTAGTCAACATTCTATCATCACCACATAGCACATTTCCTAGTACATGCTAGATATTCAAAGCTTGTTGAATAAATGACTGAAAGGATGCAGAGTTTTCAAAATTCCTTCTTCAAGTACTTCTGCTAGGGGGATGGGTAGAGCGGGAAGTGAGCAGACAGGGTGGGTACATGGGTGGGAATAGGGTAAGTACTTAAGCTGGTGTGGGTGCGCTCCAGTATCCACTTCTACTTCAATCAGAGCAACTCAACAATGCTACATATATAAGGTATGC